>NC_142371.1:11770000-12070000 GCF_059441005.1 Hippichthys cyanospilos
TTCACAAATGCATATTGTAACATAAGGCACACATCGCGTGTCTGCTGAAAATAGAGCTCATATATGGTTGCTGTGTTTTAATGGGATTAGTGTCTTTTCTCCTCATCGGGAGCATGTGATGGGGATCTGTCTGATTTGTGTTTGCGTCTCCATGGGTGAATTTGCCAAATGTCCCGCCAGAGTGCTTCCATCAGTTTCTAACTGTGACACTATGTGATCATCTGGCTATGGTAGATATTAATAGACCTTAGTCAGCCCCAACCCTCTCTGCTTGAACATCCAGCCCTCTTAGCCCCTAGCCCCTGCCCTTTTCCCTAGGCTTGGGGTTGTCCCTCCTCTCCTGGCCATAGGGGAGCGGGCTGACGGATTCAAGCAGCAGGCGCAGCCTGTCAAATTCAACACAAGAGAGAAACGAGGCAGTTGAGCGCAAACAAACAACAGCTTCTCCTCTTCTGTTCACCTCATCAGTCCTGTTCAGTTTTTGTGTTCTTCGTCTTCGTCTTGCTGTTCTTCTTTGTATCATCTCTTAGATGAAGATCATACCCGGTAGGTCACTGGATTGGGGTTGCTGTGGTGTCTATGTCCAGTCCTGTCTCTCTCTCTTTCGCCGGTTTGTTGAGTTGAGCTGTCAAAATTCTTTGAGCAAACACAAGGTGGAAGTCTTGTGATCCCGGTGCTCCACCACATATTAGCACAAACACAACACAAATACACATCATACGTATACTGTATGTGTGTTCATGTTGCACTCACAGCAGCTGGCATCTACTGTAGCACACATTACATGCCACATTTAAACTTGTTCATGAGAGGATTGGTTTAAGGTTGGCTGCCCTACTGCTTTATTTTATTTGGTAGTGTGTCAATCGAGGGCCGCGCCAAAGCCGCCGCCCACCACCCTAACCTGCACCCAATGCTAATTTTAGGAACAGAGTTTGTTGCCAACAAAAACTACGTATAACTTTACAAGTGTTTACATTATTTAACTTCATTTTACTTCTTTGTCAAACGCTGAAGAGACAGACACTATGTGCCTTTACCGGGTTATTAAAACAAACTCCATCTCAACACATCTTTTTTTTTTTTGCTCATGGTGACTTTAACATAAGGGCCTGTAAATTTAAGCCGCTTATCAGGTGAACTAAATTAACCAATTCACTTCACTGTGTTTAATAATATACATTTGGTTATGGGGTGTTGCCACAGGGTTATCGATAGGGTGGTCCAGTTCTCCTTTTTATGTGACTCAGTTCACCAGAATGTCACAAAAGAAAAAAGGTGGTTGATATTACAGGTCTCAATGGTGTATCAGGAGGGAGGGGGACTTCCAACAGCTAAAAGTAAAATGAATGGGAATAAAGATGACAGCTAAACCTGGATTTAGGTGATTACTGATCAGAATACATTGAGAGAAGGGTGTGGCCTTTGTGCCATTTTTTTTAACCAAGATTTTCCAACAGCTGAATCAATACAATATGTGGCGCAAACAAATATTTCTTCGATGGGGGATTTCAGGAAGGATACTTGCACAGGGTCTCCTATGCAAATTCCACACCCATGCCGTCACACTATTCTCTGACCACCTCCTCCCCCAACCATGAAGACCACACCTGTCACCATTAACCAGGCTCATAATCATCACCCCTACCTTCTTCTGTTTTAAGAAATGCCTACAAACCTCTCAGGCCCCAGTCTTTGTGACTATCATTCTATTTTGGACCTTGAGCAGACACACAAACTAGGTAATAAATGCAAGACGCAGTAAAATGACTGAAAGATAGTTTGCAGGCATCAAATGGAGAGCAATAGGTTGCATCAATTTTTAGGAACTGTGAGGTACAGTATGTTAAAACACTAATTCTGAAACAAAAACCTATCCCCAAAATGATGTTTTCTTACATTCACCCATTTTTGAGTAGACCTACGTCCACAAGGACAATGCCAGAAAGGGATGTGACTGCCACAAGGTTAGAGGCAGAGTTTAGGCAAGCCAGGTGTCTAATTTAGAAATATAGCCACCCACAATAACTCATATTTATTCCAATTTTCCTTATTGATTTTCAACCATGGACAGAACGAGCAGATGCCAACGAGTAGGCTCAACTACGGTACAACCCATGTTCTGCACCGTTTTATCCCACCCCCACCCTTAAACTCACCCATCCTGGGCCCCAACACGATAAAATACGACACCTGGTCGTTGCAAACCTACAATCACACAAAAACGGAAAAGGGGCATAAAAAAATAAAATATATAACAATAAATAATATAACTCGAAGTTGCATCACCACTCTGCCAAAGGTAGAATATAATCATATATGCCAATCGTTAACTGTGGAAAGTTTAATACAGCATACAGCCCCTTTAAAATGTTTAAATTGTTCCCTTTTTTCTAATATGCCAAATATGTGGTCCAGTATACTTGTTTTTTTTTCCCCAACATTTGATTTTAGAATGCTATATTGTGCCTGTAAGATCCAATATTAATGTCTGCTTTTACTGTTTTTTTCAAATTGCATTTGAAAATAATTAACCCTCATTGTAATAATAGGGGAGCTGACTGTATTGGTTTTGTGTTTCAGAGGCATGTGTGACACTGATCCTATTCCAACAGAACACACAGGGGCATGTTGTTTTACAGCAGAGTTGCAGATGACAGCTTTCCAACAACCGTGCCTCCCAAACCGGTTTTGTCTTGTTTGCTTAGCACTTAAAAAGCTGTCTGTGTCTGTGCCTGAGAAACCTGCAGAGGCATTGAAATTCCATCCAAAACAACTACAGTACCTGTTGTTAAATACATCTATTCATTTGTTTTCTAGAGCCATTTATCCTCACAACGGCCGTAGGATTGCTGATGCCTATCCCAGCTGACTTCGGGCAATAGGCGGGGGTTGCTCGTCAATTGCAGCCTGTTTTTACAGTAAAATGAATTTGTAACTCTTATCTGAGAGTTTTCTCTCTTGCGAGCACATTTGTTGTATTACCAATATAAAAATGTCATCTGGTTGTGGAGAACAAACATCTTGAGATTTTAATAGTTTAATATTTGACTTAACTTCCACATATGAAGCAAGGTCCTATTGATTGATTTAAGCCCCTATCGCACTGAGGGCCAAATGCTGGCCTGTGTTTGTGAAGATAGCGGTTCTTTTAATCTTCTCATGGTTTGTTCAAGACTCCCAGAGGTTGGACTTTCCTGTGGTTGCAAAGAAATTTTGAAAGTACAAATTTCTTTGTGACAAGAACAGTACAGTCTGGCAAACTCAGGTGACATTTTACGATCTCTTGCGACCTTGAAGGAATCCTGAGGCGCTCAAAAGAGCCGCTAACTTTGCGAACACTCACTAGTGTTTAATCCTCAGTGGGATAGGGACTTAAAAAACATGCTCAATGGCCACTTATGGAAAGGTGTACTTGTGCATTTGCAACAAGCAAAGGATATTTAGAATGGTTTTGTCTCCACCATGGAGGCATGGAGACACCATGGCAGAATCTGAGGGCAACAGTAGTTTCTAGTCGGCTGTGTGACCTGTGACTCGTGTCGCGCCAGCCAGGATTTTATACCTTGGTTCAGGGGTGTGGAGCAGCCACCAAAATCCATTGAAATCCATGCTCAAAAATCACTTCATTTCAAGCTTGGTGTACACAAAAAAAAAAAAAAAAAAGCATGTGGTATTGTGCTAACTGTCAAACTTGATGGGACCAGATCAGATGCAAAATGATTTCTTATTGTTGCTTGACATTTTGGAGGCATTTTTGAAGGTGTGCTTAGCTTCAGGTTTGGGTGGTAGTGTAGCAAATACCTTTGCATACAACTAATGTTAGCTACGGTGTTTGGTGTGATCATTTTGCAGTGTTTACAAACAGTCTATCTTATCAGACAAAATGTTACTAATCTTTGAATTAATTGGAAAACCAAAATATTGCCACACATATTGATACATATTGACCAGAACTATTTATTGACTATTATTAATAGGAATTGTCCAGTGAAAATTAGCGTTAGCTTACCTTCTCAGTATTGCTAGTTGCAAAAGGGATCTTGCTGACAAAGTTTCCAAACGCTGGTTAAGCCAATGTGGGAAGCAGCAGCATATTTTCTACGTACAAAATACTCTGCCACAAATCTCTAACCTACGCTTGTTTTCTTTTCGATAACTTCATGTTACTATGGCACGGTTCCAAATGGATTGTCACATTACTGGTCCCTATTTGCAAAGCGGACAGCTCTTTACGTGTCACGCAAAAAGTGCACCAAACGATTACTGTATATTCTTCTTGTCTTTATCTCTGACGAACTGAAAGTAATGGGCGTATGTTCATCTTCACAAAGTCATTGCATGTGCATAAATAAAGTGTGTGAAATATATTCAGTAAAACCCTCCATATCTTTCTTTCCCATGCCCAGTGATCTCCTAACCGTAGTATCTTTTCTTGGGGTAAAACCTTTATTTTTATTTTTCAGTGCATATGCTTTCAGTGAGGCTCCAAACTCTCAACTCACGCTGTGGCACTGAGAGTGTTACCCCTCCTCCTCTCGTCGCCCATTTCTGCAAACTTTATTTTTATTTTTCATCACATAGCAGAATTCACCAATGAGTGATAAGCGCCGCTCACTAACTCTCAGCTCTTGCAGCAGCATGGAGCTTTCCTTTCCTCCTCCCCATCCCTCCCCACGCCCATTCCCACATTGCATGGCAGCTATTTTTAAAGGGGCAACCTCACTTTGCGTTGTCCCTCTGTTTAATCTGCCCACACCCAACCCCCTCCCCACATGTAAATCTCCATACAACTCATCACAATTACAAGCGCACAGACTGATCATTCTGCAGAGTTCTCGCCAAAGCGGTTATATATAGTGCCATATATACAATAGAAGAGCAGTGGTTTAGTTTTAAGCAAAAATGACTTAATTTGAATAAAATTGTGTATTAAGGTTGTTAAGCTTGGTTTAGGCTTGACACGTGAATGCTCCGCAGGGAAAGGAGATGTGTCGAATCTCGCCGGCACACGTTGTGCAGCCCATTATACTTGGTGCGACTTCCCCCGCAGTCAGCCGAAATTCTGCCATAGAACAGGTGGCAGTAAATGGAGACTAATGCATACAAACAACACAACTCCATAGCAGAAGTAGAGAATCGTAATAGGTTCAAATGGTCTAATTTGTTCCAAGCTTTTTTTTAACAGACACCTCATCTCCCCCCAGTGTGCATGATGAGTTGTTTACGGTATTTAGTTCCTTTTCGGTTGAATCCTAATGGTGTTTATAACTTGTAACTTCTGTAAGCAATAGTTCGGCAATAAAGGTACATGCCATTCATACACATTTTTTTTTTTGTTTTACAGTAGCAAATTTGTCATTCATTAATTAAAATTAAAAATAGATTCATTTTATGTTTTAAGATGATGTTTGACATTATCACATGAGTAAAAGGCAATGTAAAAAAGACGACTCGTTTTGTAAACGTATATGAATCATCAATGAAAATGGTCAGATTGGCCTTAAGCCGCCTTGTATATTATGTATGTACGGAACATTTGACTGGAGTCATAAATGACCATGGTACCCAATACAAGGCTCTCAGGTTTTTGCTTTCCACTAATTCTATTAGACGCATTAATTCTACATTTTGACAGCTGCAGTCGCGAGCGAGTAATACCTAACCTCTGGGATTTTGTTTCGTCCCTCCCAGCGCTGCCTCATTTTGGACCTAGTCTGTTGTGTCGTGCATGTGAATGTGAGAACATGGGCATTAACATTCTTCTGTGACCAAGGTGGAATGGCGCCATGTAAAAAGCAACAAGTAGTGCGACCCCTGGTGTCAGCTGCAACAGCGAGTGAGTGAACTGCTACTGTAAGTCCTACAAGCGTTGCTCAATTTGGTATCTTGCCTTGAGTGCCACATTCGGTAGGCCCAGCCCTGACGGGGAACGTTGCAACACTTCTAGCACAATGATGCGAAGTTACTTGTGAAACCACTCCCCATGCCCCATCATTAAACAGTGACATTAGATATAAGGAAATGATCAAGTCTTGTCTTTTAACTAGATCAGCTGTTAGAGTCCGAAACACAGTTTGATACAATGAAAATAACATGACTTCACTTGTGTACTGTTTTTGCTCCAGTGAATGGTGTGTCACAGTCCAATGTCCCGAGTGAGCAATTTCATACTTTACAAAGCCCCAGTTTTGACTCGTCTTATTGTCAGCAGTACTAATCATATGGAAGTAAGTTACTGAGGCATTCAGAGAAATGTTGCGCAATATCAGTCCTGAGTTCTTTTAAAGTCACTTTTAACGTTTCATTCCTCATATTATATTTGAGTTTGCGTCAAAATGTTTTGGGTTCTTTTATATGCTATGCAAATGAGACGTGTGGCAAATAAACCCTTATCATTTTTTAGTTTACTGGGAATTTCCTTCAAGTCGTTCTTTTTTTGCCTGGCCTTGTAAAAATATCACAGTGGCATATCACAGACATGACGGTGCTTTGAAATAACACATTTGCCATATTTGCTCTCTCAGTGAAGGTGATCATCAGATTAGATTTTACAGTCCAAGTTCAGAGGTCATTTTCTTTGAGGAGGAAAACTGAGTAAATTTTTCCTTACGGATATAACCTGGAAAATCATCAACTGTGTCACATAAAACATTGTCACATCCTGAAGATTAAGTACCCAGAGCTAGATTTAGTAGTCTCTTCCATGCAAAAAAGCATCCACTGACTCAAAAGTATTTACTCCACATTGGCAGTTCCTTGCTTCCTAAAATTTTAAACAGGGGTTCTCTTCTTTGACAACTTCTTTATGGACTTCTTTGACAACTGTGGCTGAAATGTTACCCTGTTTTTCTTTTTTTCAAGCAAAGTGTTTTTTACATATTATTTAAGCCTCTGCTATTTTTGCATATTGCGCTAAAGCCTAGTCAAGACACCCAAGTTCTGCAATCAAATTATACAATAAAAATATATATAATCATGGTTTTAACAGTAATTGATTAACGGTGAGTGAAGTAAATGAATTTAAAAAAGGTCTTGTGACGTTTTTGAGGATGGTGAATTGCAAGTACTTCAATAAAGGGCTTTAATGGTTTAAAAACTTCCTAGATGTTGAAAAGAATGTATTATGTTGTGAGGTTTTGAATCTCGCTCGAACCAAATTTATTGCAACAATTAAATTAACAAAGTATCAAGCACATATTACAACAAGCACAGCATGCCTAATCATCAGAGCTGAAATAAATATATTTTATAGATTTACTTACAACCCATACTATTTGTGGATGTTGCGGACTTCGTGAGAATTGCACCAAATAAACCCTTTTTGTTGTTAATTATGTATAGCAACTGCAGACCACAATATGATGCTTGAACTTTGGCAATAAAATTATAATTGTATTTTCTACCTGAAATAAATGTTAAAAATGATTAAGGAAAAAAGTGCCAATACAAAATTACCTCTAATTATTTTTTACTAATATTTTCATTACAGGTTTCCCTTTCTTTCTGGACGGTGTAGTTTGGTTGTGGCTGTACTATTGCTTTCTAGTGGCCAAAATGTAGTCTTGTTTTTTCTGTTGTTTTTTCAATTTGAATTGTTTTTATTTTTTTTATTTAATTTAGCAGTCAATCAAATATCAAACCTGCTTTGACTTAGTAAAGTCACGGCTGCAGTGATGGGCCTTAGGGACCAGCAAGGTTTTCTCTGCTGGTCTAAACATACTCAGAAAAAAAAAAAGTAAAAAAACACTCAGGTGTGAATTATTGGAGGCCACATTAAATAATGCAGCATTGAAAAAAAATGCGTGACCTAACTAAGAAAAGAGAAGTGTTTCCCAAGTCTTATGTTAAGTAATAAATAGCCCTGTAGTTCTTCTCAGGCTTGTGGGGAGGTTGACAGAGAAACAGCAACAAACACAACGTATGGGGGAAGCCCAAAAGATTTTTCCTGGCTTAGGCGATGAAACAGAAGCGTTCAGAAGAACAAATCTTTTTGACAGCTGAATATAAAACCTTTATTTGTTTTGCTGGGTCAAGTTTGATTGGTACGAAGTTTGGTAGTTGTCACAGAGTGGGCAACGTCAAATAAGACAACTTTGTAAGAGAAAATGTCAGCAAACATTATTACACTTGTCTTAAAGAAGGTGTATCACATAGTAAATGGGAACTGATATACATATATATATATATATATATATATATATATATATATATATATATATATATATATATATATATATATATATATATATATATATATATGTGTGTACAGTATATGAATCTTTGTTGTAGTATATTAAAATTGTCTTTGTCGCAATTCAAATCGAAAGGAAAAAAGAAACAGTATATCACGTCATTTTAGTGTCAGCCTTGATGAAGTGATATGCAATCCTCTGACCTGCAGAGGGAGACACTCGATCTCTTTGAAGGCCGATGCAAGTTCACCACCCTCAGCTCTGTATGCCACCAGGTTGCATACCGAGCCAGGCTAAATAGATCATTTTTAACGACTGACATGATGGCCAGCCTGTGGAGGCTTTCTTAGGCTTCTGCAGCTCAAAACTGAGCTAATTTAAAACTCAGCTGTCGTGTCTAATCCAGAGGCTTGTTGAGTTAAATCAGGTCTTAAAATGAATTGTTTCACTGAATCATCTCACGCAGATGTCTAAGTTCTACTCTAGCTGATCAAGTTAGAGTATGAAATAGACAGTAATAAGACACCCCATCATGTCCCTTTTTCAACAAACATATATTTGGTGGATTTGTTAATTTGTTAAAACTTGCATATTTCATCTCAATATATAGGTGAGCCTATTAATAATCATATACTACATATTTTACTGTCCACAACATTATAACAATAATGTATTCCTATCTACAAAAAGTAAATCAAATTAGATTCACAATTCAGTGCACGACATAATTGTTCCCTCCCAGGAATCCCTATGGTACTGCTAACAGATGGACAAACCAAACAAAATTCAGCCATTACAGAGCAATTTTTTCCATAATGTAACTCTCGTGAAGAGGCTCAATCGGATGGCGTTTGTTTTGCAATCAAAAAGTGTATGATGCAGAGTAATGCAGAGTTAGGATCTGATATGTGATTGATTTTGCAGTTATCCAGACTTGCCTCTTTTTTTTTCCTCCCAAAAGTCTCCTCCTCTTCTTAGAAAGACAGTTCTGTAATGTATTCCCTAGGGTGTGCTAAGGTCACTCCTACTTTTATCAACATTCCATTTCTATGGCTTGGGTGTGGTGGGCCAGATAATGCAATATTTTTTACACCCTTACCTGAATGGACTAGTGAAGACCTGCCATTCTGGATGAAAGACAAGCCAAGCACGAACAATAAATCGATGGTAGAGTTCTAGCCATCACAGAAAAATCTCTTTGGAAAGCTTCCAAAGAGTTCAGGATTTGCCTTCTTTTGTCATCGGAATTTGTTCAGGGGTCAGTGTCCATCCTTAAATTGAGGTTAAGTCTTCTATAAAGGTAGCACAATTCTATAAAGTTAGCACAAATACAATGTGTATTCATAGAACTATGGCTTGAAAATTCTTAGTGTATTGGTAAATCGGTATTTGTTAAAGCAAATATTGATTCAAACCTTACACAAATGTAAAACAGTTTAACAAACAAGATGCCATATTTGCCAACCTCCATGTAACATATGGTACAAGCTATGACTAGAATCCAGATTAAAAAAAAAAACAACAACAACAACAAAACACTGGTGTGTTTTGTGTGACTTCGCAAGTTTTAATTCAATGGGACTAATTTATTTAACCAGATCTGTTGGGGAGACCCATACAGTGGACCGGAATTGCTTTTATTGTCTCTAATATAAGAGGTTTGTGGAGCTCAAAAGATGTGTAATAATATGAATAATGAAATACATGTAAGTCATAAAATAGTCATGTGGTATACCTAATTTGTGTGTAGCGAAAAACCCATGCTGTCTTCAAAAATGTCCCCAAGCTCTGGCTGCTCGTATAAGATTAGGGTGTTCCATCTGGTTTTAATGCGGTTTGAGGGAGTCGCGCAATCGGCATTTTGAGACCTTAATCATACAGCTTCCTTGTGGAGGAAAGTGCTCATGGCAACAGTGTTCCATAGTTGCAGCATTTTAGTCGGCTTGAGTCTCCTGAAAGTGTTTCCCATGAGTAGCTCAAGTTTTCAATATATGTGCCACAAGTGTTGGGAGTAATGCATTTTAAAAGTAATTTAATTACTTAATGTATTACTTTTTACAGTAACGCAGTAATCTAATATATTACACACAAAAAATAGTAATATTGTACTCTTTACAAATGAGAGTAAAGGAATGCATTAAAATGCATTTTTAGCCTGAAAGTGGTAACCCTAACCCTAATCCTCCCCCCCAAATTCACCATAAACATTGCGAGATCTGAAGACCAAAGTCTGGGCAAAATGTTTACTTGCTGATCTACTAAAGCTGAGATGAAACGGCAGGTTGAATATGGACAGTATGTATGCAAGATGGACATATGACCATTACTTTCAGTTTGTCAGAGATTAAGACAAGACAAATATCATTGTTAGGTGCACTTTGTGCGTGACACCTAAAAACTGTAGGATAGGACCAGTAGTTTGACAAACCATTTAGAGCGGTGACGTTGACGTTAGCGAAAAGAAAACACTCGAAGGGATGCGCCCTCTCGCAGAGAGATAACATTCAACAAAGGTCAGAAGATTCGTTAGGAGACATGCTGTTGCTTTCCACAGTGGATTCACCTGCGTTTAGAAAACTTATCGGCAAGATCCCTGTTGCAACTAGCAATAATGGCAAGGTAAGCTAACGCAAATTTTCACTGTACAATTTCTATTAATAATACTCTAAATAGCTCAGGTAAATGTATATCAAGATGATACACAATAACAATGATGTAGACTAGCTGCTAACATTAGCCCCACCGAAAGCATCTGTTTTTGAAACATGTCCCTAACCTAGCCAACTGATCTTCAATTTGAACATTAAAATTGAAATTGTGAAATGCAATAACTGTTTTTGCCTACAGCATAAACTTTGCAACACTATGCTGTGAAGCTAGGTAATGAAGGGATTAAAATACAAAAAAAAAAAAAAAAAACATTTAAAAAAATCAATATTTCCAGTTATGGTTGTGAGAGTGATGCGATAGTAGTGTAATGCATTACATGTCAAATAAAGTAATCTAACTAATTACTTTGAAATGACAGTAATAAGTAATAAATAATGCATTACAGTTTTGAAGTAACTTGCCCAACACTGTGTGCCAATAAAGAAACCTTGGTCGTGTTGGGGTATGCAGTACATGGTTTCTTTTCATGTAGTTTCAAAAGATACAATATCACTAGAGATGGCCAATGCTGGCCCAAGCCCAGATAAATGGGAACGTTGCGCTCGGAACGGCATTCACTGTAAAACTTGAGCCATTAGAACATGGCGACCCCTGGCGTGAGAAGCTCAAAGAAGAAATTCCATTGTCAAAGCCAACTTGGAGCTCTTTAATCAAAGCAAGATCACCTCACAAGATTTTAGGAGAGTATAATCTCAAAATCTGAGCTCTTCTTATTTCTAGTGAAATGAGTATTAGTGTCGTAATGCACTTACTTGCCTCAGTTGTTGTGAGACATAATAATTTGATGGTCAACTCTCATTCAATTCTAAAGCAATTATTCAGTTATGATGCCCATGCTGTTACAAAAAAATAACTGAAATAGTCAGGAAGCTTTATTTACCACATTTTTTTTATCATACATATTAGATCAAATGGAATGATGTATTCTGTTGTCAACAATTCTTTAAATCTTGATAAGCAATGTCAAATACACTATAAAGAATGTGAAGTAATAGTTACCAGTACTTGAAAAAAGAAAGGAAAGCTGTTTTCACTCAGTGCAATTCTAAGGATATTTTACATGGAGAGTTTTTCAGTAAGAAAGTAGAAAAGGTTCTTTTACCACCGTACTAGCTGAGCCATACCACTAATGCTATGTCGTATTGGTGTCTTCAAAAGACCAAAAGCAATGTTTTTAGGCTCTTGGGTTTAGGGTTCCGGCTTCCACTTAACACCAGCAATATTCTACTCAAAGCCTTTATGTGGACATTAAAATGGAAACAATGCATACCCTCTTGCCCTCGACACTTGTGCAATGCTGACAGAACACCTACCTGGTATATCCATCTGTGTCCCCGTCTTTCCATTGGATGGCTTTTCTTCATTTTGTCAACGACTTTCATCACTTTGTCGATTTAGCCTTCCTGTCATAGCATACAAATCCGATCTTTCTTGCGAGGTAGTTACAAAGTCATCAGAGTGAAATTGTAAGTCGAAATGCGGAAGAGCGACGAAATGAGTGAAATTGTCAAGACTTTCCCTCACATACTGTTCTATTCGTCACTTCCTGTTCTGTCAGACAATCAGAGTGATCAAATGTTACAATGTTTCGACATGGATTCAATATATCGAATCAGCCAAAAACATCGCCCTAACCGGTGGCTCCAGCGTTACGACATCATTTTCTAAACTACTCCGATTGTACTGTACGTACTGATGCCTAGACTCATCCTGACTTCTGATGTCGGACTGAAGTATTTTGGCTTTATAGCAGCAGGAGCAGCATGGCTCATATGTTAAAGTGGCAGTCTTCCTACCTGAAGGTGATGAATTTGTTCCTCAACCCTCAGGTAGCTTTTATTTGAATAAACTTGTAAAATATAATCAAAAGCTCCCCTGGTAAAATATTAAAAATAGTATTAGGTAAGTAAGTAAACATCACTTTCCACTTTTTTGAGTGCACAATGTTATACCCATCTTAAAATCCAGAATGCGGAAAGTTATATGCATCTTAAAATCCTTTCAAAAATAAACCACAATTACTTTGCTTTTTGGCTCCAAATTACCCATTCATGCACCACTCCTGAATTCCTAAGCTTGCCTAGACATTCAATGGAACTACAAGGGTGTGTATCTTGATCTTAAAAACGGAGCTCACCATGAGCAAACACACCCATAAAGACTCACATATACTGACACATGCTGCACCATCATGTTTGTACAGGTTTGGCTCAATATTTATTTTAGAAATATGGCTTTGGTCGCCCCAGCAGCTGATGTCAGAAAAGGTGATGAAATATAATACATCTTCAGATATAGTCAGCTCACTGCTGAAAAAAGTAAGAAAAATGTTTCTGGGGTTTTTTGTTTGTTTGTTTGTTTTTGTTTTTTTGTTTTTTTGTTTTTTAGATTGAGCAGCAGGAGACATCATCCTGCCTTCCAATTCAGAAGTCCTACCCTTAGGGAGGAGTGGTATAATCATAAAGCAACTCAAATATCATTAATTATAAATCTTTATTCCTTATAGTAGTAAACAGTTGAGAACAACATTCTTCACATAATATCTTCCATTTGCATGCAATTTGCATGTTATTTAAAGTTTTCCAAGTAGTAATTGGCACTTCCGGGAAAAACCCTCTGACTTACAAGAAATAATAAATACAAAATCCACATAGGTTTAGATCAGACCCCATCAACAACGGAAATGTGAAATTAGTTGGTACCGATTTGCTGATGGCTGATAGCAGTCATTCAAGCATCTATTTTCAAGAGAAAGGGCCAGGCCGCACTATTTTTTTTAAAGGGACAGTCAGTAATATTTGGTGAATAAAAAGTTATTAATTTGAAAGATTTCAATTTTCACAGTCCATACTGTTGTTGTATACAGTAGTTGTTATGCCTGGATAGCTGTAAATGTTGCCCTATCTTGCTGCTTTCTACATGACCGATAAAAGTGCGTTAGTGTTTGGAAATGACAAAGCGTGACCCCCAAAATAGTATGCCCCTCACGTATCCTTGTGCTTGATGAAAATAAGTGTCGGTGCGTCACATTGGGAATTTAATATCTGTAGGCAGTCAATTTTTATGCTCTGCCTCTCTTTCTCTTTCTCTTTCTCTTTCTCTCTAGCTCTCTATTTCTCTCTGTTTCACTCACTCACTCACTTCCTCGAGAAATTGGCCGTAGGCTTGCAAAGTATGGTCTCTCTGAGACACCTTAGTTCACTATTAGATGTCACTAAATGATCCACACTTTAAGTGATAAAATCGGAGCAATTTTGATATGAAACGATTATGTCTCCATTAGATTGCCTGGCTGACCACTAAAAACGTAAATCTTCTAAGAACTAATTAACCAGTTCGCAACAAACCAGTTTTCTGAAGGAATTATGTACAAAAATAATAATTAACATTGTGAGAGCGAATGTGTGTGTATATTTGTGCGTGTGGGTTGGTTTTGACTGTAATAGAGGAAAACTATCCACGGAAAGAGAAAAACTATCTACGGTTTGGCATTTGGTTATTTGCAAATTTCCAAATGCCAAACCGTAGATAGTTTTTCGGAAGCTATAGCTGTCGTTATTACTCTGACACCAATTAGTGGAATGTTGGTGTTGTTAAGGTTCAAACATTCATTAAGTTTTGTTGGTTATATTTAATAAGTCATGTCTTATTGGTGGTCCTAATGTGCGCCTCGTGCACAGACAAAAGTGAACCTTAGAGTATATTTCTGCCTCTTAATAATAGCCTGTGTTGTCTAATGTGCTGTTACAATTTACTCAGTGTCAAATGGCAAATTTAATGACATCATATGTTTGCTTACATTGCTAGTCTGTCTTGTATGCTCATGTGTGATGTCGCATCAGTTTGTTCCGGCATCTTATTTGGGCTGCTATGCTAGTTCATACTTTTGACAAGCCTCATATGGTGATAGTTTGTAAGCGTTTAGGTTAGCCAGGGAATGCATACTGTTTGTGTGTGCTGCGTTATCCCTTGTGACTCAGTTAAAGGGTGTGTGTGATATTTTTTGCAAATGGGATGATTAAGTGATAGTGCACGCTTGTTGCCTCACTTCGCCCGCCTCCCTCTTCTTCTGGCTTAGGGTGTGTTTAGAGCCCTACCCACAATGTCCTCCACTAAATACACACTCAGATCGACACATAGGAAGACAGGCCTGGACTTTATTGCCCACAGGCACCATTTACTATGAAAGGGACTGGGTAAGCGGAGAAAAGGGAAAGGAAAAACACACAAGGAGGATAAAGAAACACAACTGATCGTAGTCAAGGAGTGGGGAACTTCAGAGGCTGGAGACAAGGCATTGGTAGATTTTTCAAGGAGTGAGCGGACCAGGGCCATAGCACTGCTGGGATAAAACTAAGAGCCAAGACCAGTTTCAATGATATTTTGATATCAGGAATATTATTTGTGTGAAACAGCCGTGACACACAATGGCCTCTTCACATCAGCGGTACAGGAATTTTTCATCTGACAGCATGGGCAGAGAGAGGATGCCCTCAGATGAAATCTATTACCAAGGGATGTTGAAGGCTATGGACAACAGGAAAGGTACCTGTATGACAAGTTGTAATGTCTTTCAAACATGATGCTACTGTTTTTGAAATGGTTCTCCCTTTACCTTGCTTCGTTATGATTATGTGCAGCATCTAGTCATTATACTTTATAGCTGGGTACCAGTTAAAATTTCATCCTCAAACCAATATTCATATATTGAGTATCTTACGATATGTATGGGCAATAACATTCATGCAAGTTTTAGTTCAATGTAAAATTGCATTCATGATATGTATGACAAGTTGGTTATTCAAGAAATAAATGTGTACCTCATGCCATGCAGTGGCAAAATACTGTAGATTTTACAGACATAGCTACTGTTGATTTTTTCACTTTAAGGACTGATACCAGTGTAAAATATTGTTGGCTGCTATACTGTTTTGGGGATTGGGTCTGAAAACTAGTGTCTGATGACACCAGATTTAGCCACTATCAACAGTGTGCAACAGTGGAAACGATGAGGTAATACAGTGGAGAATGCATTGACCACATGAGCCGTGGAGCAACTCATGTTGAAATCAGTTTTTAGGAAACATGCTTGTGTTTATCTGTGACTCGGTTCTAGTTGGCAAACAGCCCTGCTGGCACACAGAAAGAGATAGCTATAGTTCAAATAAGTTCAGTTAGAAATAAGAAAAAACGTTATTTTCATACGGGGACTAATTAAAGTAGTTGTCCACTTCATCCAGTGTCGATGCTGTTCAATCATGTTTGAGTAAAGTAATTGTATAGCAACTACTGTAAAAGGTTTACATGTCTGGCCTTTGCTTACTCATGACTGGGTGTGTCACTATGCTATGGTCATATCATTCTCTTTAAGCTGATAAGATAAAAGACTATATTGATGACCAGAGGTCACACTGCTTTGGGTGTAAGAAATTTGGACCTGTTCCTAATACAAGGTTTACACTTCACTCTGACATTCAAGTGAGCAACATCCTTTGTAGCCCTGAATGGCCTAGATCATGGTATTTTTGTTCCATTTCCCACAGTTAAAATTACGTATATAAATCACATTTGACACATTGGCGATTTGACGATGGCGTTTGGCGAAATATGAGTTTTATGGTTCCGATATTTCTAACCAGGAAGTAAGAAATCAACATTGTAACACAGTTAAAAGCAACAAAGAGTTGACTTTTTATGACAGAACGCCTTTAATAGTTCAGAGCAGACACAATAATAAATGGTGGTTTAACACTCCTTGTGGTTTTTACCTGTTTTCCCAAAGAGACACAAAAGGAGGTGCATAAAAGCAGATCACATTAATGGGTGTGTTCCGAATCTGGAGCCTGCTGTGTCTTGTTGGATAGTTGTGCTCGATAATTGCGCTCAGCCCTTGGTGCCATGTCATGTCATAGGGAAACAGTATGGTAACATCCTAATCAGCATCCAATTGGTAAATTCTCTTGGTCAGGAAATGAAACATACTTAGTTAGTAACCACACCTTTTTGTTCACTTTTTTTTTTCAGACAAAAAAAAATGTATTACCTTCATTATCACTCCTTATGCATTATAGTGAACACAGCTGTAAATTTCAAGGTACACAGTGATCCAACAGGATGCCATTTTTTTTTTTTTTTATCTTGCAGCTCTGCAAGAGAAATACGCTCTGCAAGTTAAATACACTGGCCCTGATATTTTTAAGTTTGATTGTGGTTACTGTGTTTTGCAGATGAACGAGATCGAGTACAGAAAAAGACCTTCACAAAATGGGTGAACAAGCACTTGATTAAGGTAATGACCATTCTTCAAACATATACAGAAAACATACTGTTCTTCCAAGTCCTCTTTCACTTATCCATATAGTGCTGACATATTAACATTAGCACTCTCCTCCTGACTGATGATTCCCTCAAATTGGGCGGACCGGCCTAAGAAGTTTAACGGGCCTCAAATGGCCCCCAGGCCGCAGTATGCACATGCTTGCGCTAGCTGCTTAATTGTCTACTTTTTTGTTCATGTCTCTAACATTGCAAATAGAATAAAGACTAATAAAGAGGCTTGCCAGAAGCCCAGTTTCTCATCAGCTACAGAATCTGTCAACCATTCATCCTGTGTCACCTTTGTCGCCTCTTTCTATTCTCAAACTAAAGACTGAAAGCCACCCGATGAATGGTTAATTCATGAGGGTAAACAGTCCACGAGGGCCCTCGGAAGTTTCTCGCGAGTGATAAATTAGCTTCAATAACACAAGCTCCTCCCTCATGTCAGTGTAAATACCCATCTTCGTGTCACTTCTCTTTCTAAACACTACAATTGGTAATAATATATCTGTAGCCTTGTGGCATTACGCTTAATTGTTATGTGTACATTTTCTTCACTGGGCCATTCATCTCCCTTAGAAATAGAACAAAATGGAAGGGGCGGGGGGTACAGTGTTTTCCTTTCCATGTGAGTGCAACATTATTTCTTGCCACCACATGAACATATAGTACTTACTTCAGCGTTCTTGTTTTACTAAGTGTATGTGTTCACTGCACACTCTGGAGTATGACTCAGACATCTGGATTATCTTAGTACCCTCAGAAAAGACAAGCCTGATGCTCATGATTGCTACCAACTGTAGCATACAGTATGTGCTGTGCAAGGTTAGGGTGGGTACTTGCTTTCCGGCCCATCCTGAAATAAACTGACACATACAGATTTCTACTGAGCTCCAAGTGTAAACATCATTGTTGTAGTTTATGTTAACTTATTTACATTCAGGCAAGTTTAGCCATCCCAAATGACAGTTGAGATGAACTCGGAGATTTACTTTGTGATCATTGAACTTAATAAATTAGATAAAATAGGACAGCGTTGTTGAGAACACGTTCAAGACTATTCTAGCAATAGTGTGATATGAAGGCTTATTTTTATAAACACAGTATACTTACAAACTTGCCTTTGCCTGTCCATTGTGTCATTGTCTAAAACTACAAATGTCATACAGGCAGTTACACAAATTACAAATATTTTTTTTCTTACTACCATTTGTAATACATGCAACAACTTCTCAATAACATTAAATTGTGTTTGAATATGGTGTATATTTTTATTTAAGGAGTACCGTATTTTTCGCACTATAAGGCGCACCTAAAAGTCTTTAATTTTTTTTAAAAAGCTGATGGTGGGCCTTATAATCAGATACACCTTATATATTGACCAATACTGAGATTGGGATACGTACATGGGGAATGAACTGATAAAGTAAGCTTTAATAGAGTTATTATGCTATTGAGAGTTTAGAGTTATTATTTGAGTTATTATTGTTATTACTTTGAGTATTACTATATTGTGATTGAAAAAAGTTTAAAATATGTCCTTAATTGAGGGTGCGCCTTATGTATGGAAAAAGTTTTAAAATATGTCATCAATTGAGGGTGCGTCTTATAATTCGGTGCGCCTTATAGTGCGGAAAATACGGTACATGTGTGTACATGTGTTTGTAGCATTCTGCCAGTTTGACTCCGCCGACCACCGTAAGAGAGCAATTAAAATGTTTGAATGAACATGAAACCAAAAAAGTACTGTAAATATCCATTTGATCAAGACATCATTAGGCAACATGGAATGGATTTGATTTAGCAAGGACTGACATTTGGACAGGAATGTGTTAACAGTATGGAATGCTATTCTAAGGTTAAACTGACAAAGTGATTGATAGTGATAGTTTAATGGTGGGCTAGACGGGACACACTGGGATTTGGGTGTGGTAAGGAGGGGCTCTAAAGGGAAACGGAGCAGTTTTCTTTACTCAGTCAATGAGTTGTAGAGGATTGCGTAAGCCAATGTTTACTTAACGTCAAATGCATGGCATATTAAGTACAGTACATGATGACAGAGTAGTTGGTGACACGTTTGAGGACCCGTCGCTCGTCTTTTGTGAATGATTTTCATCCCGGGAGCAAAACCCATTATATTTGGCTTTCAGAGTATTTTGTTCTACAACAACTCATTACAGCTGATCATGTTGAATCTAGGCATGCCGTTCAAGACTATGTTATTAAAAGGTGCTGATATGTAAGTAAAGCAAAGCAGTAGCAGCTCCAAACAGAACGGAACAACAATCACTACATACAGTATATCCAAAACCATCATACTTATTATTTGCATAATGGATTACCACCTTTCTGAGTAACTGTTTGATAATTAGTTGCAAGTCAATAAAACTGAAACATTTTATTGTGTAATATTATGTTAATCCATGTCGTTAAATTGTGTTAACAGTGAACCCTGGTGGTCACTGGTGGCTGTCTCTGTATGCACGTCTGTGCTCAGGGTGGTTTTAATTCTTGCCAAAATGAATCATCCGCTGTTCTGACTTGTAAGGGCAATTTTGGTTCATTCCATTTAGGGGCTGAGGTTTCTCTTGCTACAAGACCAAACAATACCGTTCTTTAGTCATATTTAGTCTTTGGCGTTGCTCAAATTTGACTATGCTAATCAAAAGGCCTCTCTTTTACTGTCTCTTATCTCGCACCCCACCAAATCATGACTTCAAAACCACTACTGTACATCATAATTGCATCATTTCCTGCAGCATTACTCTGTTTTCACTCCTTTTGCATACCGTGTTACTCATGTGCTTTAATCTCTCTATTTAGCCTTGGAGAGCAGAGGTAGGTACCAGCATGTTCTAGTTTAGTTCACCTAAACATGTGTGGGCTGGAAGGATTGCTGATATAATACTTGGATTGTGATAATTCCCACATTTACCGTGTGTGCTCTGTTTTGTCATCAAGTTAAGTTTTTCACATCGCTCACCATCCAACTTGTTTGAACATTAATGAAAAGTGTAATACAATTGCACCTTCAACACTTACTCACCTACCACAATCTTTCAGTCCATTGCCATCTTTAAATTTTATTAATGTGGTTGTCTTGATTTTGGCCAGTCTGGTTGAACTCCCAGATTCCTCACTTTGTATTTTGCATTTTTAGAAAAGCTCAGACTTGAGTTGCTAAAGGCAATACAATCTTGACTTATGCATAATTGTGCTGGCAAAAAAAGATAGCTGTGGGGGAATTCTTATCTAACGAACTCCTTGCTGAACTCAGACACGATTTCCAATTAGTTTAAATTAGCCATTGCAACTGCTGTACAGTAGTTCTATTAGTGTAACAACTGGTGTTGTTACACGTTACATCATTGATTCTGTTGTGTTTCCCTTTCCAGGCCCAGCGGCATGTATCAGATCTATATGAGGACCTTCGAGATGGACATAACCTGATCTCACTGTTGGAGGTCCTCTCTGGAGAAACACTGGTGAGTATTGCTTAATGTCTCAAACAGCTAATCTAAAGCGACAAATGGGCTTCAAGTCTGTTACATAAATTCTCATTTTGCTAAGTCAGGTTGTTAGTCAATTAGTTGTCTTATATTTCTGATATATTTAGTCATCTGTGCAGTGCACTGCTCGGCTGAAATTGTAAAAGAGGCAGTTTATTTAAACTAATTTAGTTTGCAGCCTTTAGAAGGAATCAAATGTCCTTCTGTGGCAAAACTCCTCTGTGCAGTTAGACTGTTTTTATTTTTGTCAGTGGTCAGAAGTGAACATGATAATGTTGAACCTTGGCCTTTGTTTATAATCGCTTGTTGGATCCAGAGTTCATCTCCTGTTCTCCTCTTCTGCTTCACCTCCTGCTTGCATATCTTAACATTTTTTTTGTGTCTGTGTGAACTGATCATTGCTATCTGGCTCTCTTTGCATTGCTCATTTCGGAGCTAGCTGAGGGAGAAAAACATTCTCAGGAGAGTTCAGTTGGTGAGTGGGTTTATAATGCAGCTCGTCGAATCCCAAACTTCCCTCATCATTTACACATGTCTTCCCAGAGATTAAGTTATAGACAGTAGCTTGATCTCCAGCTCCACTTGTCATATATATATATATATATATATATATATATATATATATATATACTGTATATATATATATATATATACTGTATATATATATATATATATATATATATATATATATATATATATATATATATATATATATATATATATATATATAATTTCCATCAACATGTTTGATTTACTTTTTATATGTTTTGTTGTTTCATTGTTTCATTGGCGTGTTTTTTTTTGTTAAAGTTTAATTCGTAATAGTTTTTTTTTTTTCAATATACATTGAACATTTGCATTGCAGCAAGATACACTGTACAATACTATGCCAAAGTCTGTGGCAGGTCTATTCTTTCTTTCTTTCTTTCTTTCTTTCTTTCTTTCTTTCTTTCTTTCTTTCTTTCTTTCTTTCTTTCAGCAATGTGGTATTGACAATGCTCAATATTTCTCCACATTAGAAGACAATGAAAAAAGAAGACAATGAATTATAAAAATACAGTTTATCATGACCTCCACCATTCCTAATCAAATGCATGGGTAATATGTGCAACACATTACACAGCGAGTTACTTTTTTATTTTGTTATAATGACTTTTGTGTAAAGTTTATAGAAACAACCTGAGTTTGGCACAACTGCGCTCATTTTTAAATGGAAGCTTGAACATTTTGGTTCAATGTTTTGTTTTGATGTTCTCCTTTCAAGTGGCATCCACCATTCCTTCTAGTCCTCCCCCTTTAATGCAGACATTGTTTACGAATAGGACACTTAGATTTTATTATTTGCTCTCTTCAGCCCAGAGAAAAAGGCCGCATGAGATTCCACAAACTGCAGAATGTACAAATTGCACTGGACTTCCTCAAGCACCGACAGGTATGATGTATAATGTAATAAAAATAAAATTTGAAATAATTTGACCCATCACTGTATTGTCTGATCAAATTACTGTTTGTGTGTGTGTTTGTGTGTGTGTGTTTTGTTTTTTTCTCCAGGTCAAGCTTGTTAACATCAGAAATGATGACATTGCAGACGGGAACCCAAAGCTGACCCTTGGGTTAATATGGACCATCATCTTACACTTCCAGGTCTCCTCCGCTGTCAGTGTTGTGTTTTATTATATTATCGCTCCATCCCTCCATCTCTGGGATCTGAACCTATCATCTGCCTCTTCACAACATTTTGGTACCAATCAGAGTGGACTGCGCCGTCACAAACTGCTCTCAGAGAATATAATGTACTATATCTGCATATTATTCTTACTGCAATCTGAGAAGTCACCGTAACATACTAACGGAGCGTGAAAGGGTGTGTGAGTATGAGTCACCGTGCCTGACTCTCAGGGGTAGGGTGTGCCAAGACCGCATCCCATATACACAGGCCTCTTCCTGCTCTGGATGCCCAAAACAAAGAGCAAAAATCCCCAAAAGTCCCAAAAAGAAAACCTCTAGCAGCTATGACATTGCTGTATTGTTTCAGAAAAGTAGGATTGTGCATTACATATTTGAACTTAGCTGTGGCATAAATGTTATATTGGATGATGGTCTGAAGATGTAGCACTCCACATTCTTAAGATGAGTTTAAAAAAAAAAAAAAAAAATATATATATATATATATATATATATATATATATATATATATATATATATATATATATATATATATATATATATTAGCATTTTTCAACCGCATAGACCAGGGCTCCCCAAATTTTTTATCTGGAGCTGGAGGGGTAACAAAAAAAACACTTGAGCCAAACAAAGCACAAATGAACAAACTGTTAAAGGACAAACTAAATCAGTTCCAAAACATAAATTTTTGGGTGCGGTCCATGCGGTCCGGTACCAGTTGATCCCCTGACTGGTCCTGGGCCGCGGACCAACAATTGGGGACCTCTGCTATAGACAACAGAATCCATTCTGTAGTAGCAATTCGCATCAAATAACTTAACCCTCACTAAATAGTGAGTCATAATCATTTCACAATTTATCATCAAATTTGAACTGATTATTTTTTACACTGGGTGTTCTGTATTGATTCTTTTCAAACTTTGGGTTTCCACTAATGATTTTTCCCCCCACAATAGCTCAAATCGATTCTATTTTTCATTGTTTTTGCAGTATGTAACTACACATTCCTTCTGTACTATTGTAGATCTCAGATATCCAGGTCAATGGCCAGTCTGAAGATATGACAGCCAAGGAGAAGCTACTTCTCTGGTCTCAGAAGATGACAGATGGCTACCAAGGCCTCCGGTGTGACAACTTCAGCACCAGTTGGAGGGATGGCAAACTCTTCAATGCCGTCATACATAAACACTAGTAAGTCCGATTTTTGCTACCAATACTTCAAGGTTACAGCTTGTCATGACATGACATCATTCATTCATTTTATTTAAAAAAAGATAAACATTGGGATAGGTTTGGGTCTTGACCACACAAATTTCATATTTTTTGCAGAAAACTGACACTCCCCATTTACCCACTTTTGTTATAATTTAGTGCCACTGTTATTTTTACTCTGCAAATGATAAATATTTAAAATTGCAGCTCAAGATGCCTATTTATGCATACAGTATGTGCATCTACTTTGTATAATATGCAAGATCTCCTTTTTTTCCACTTTTCAATGGGACAGGGACGGCAACTGAAAATAAGTGTAATTACCGAAAAACGCCCGCAGATAGAGATGAAACAACACAAATACAGCCAAGGGTCATGACAGTTGCAAAACTGGGAGAATGTCATAAAGAGGGGATGAAAAAACTCAGTATTCCACATCGCATCATGAAAATGTCGTAAATCAGTAAATCAAGTTGCAACACGGGGGTCGACTGTAAATGTAAATTGGCAATGAAAGCATATGATTTGATCTAAGAAAGTTCTCTGTTCTACGTTTCTTTTCTATTTTGGGATCCATTGTCCATTTTTTTTTTCAACAGCCACCGAGAGAAACGTGTTGCAGGCTCTGCAAATCTTCATTGACAGAAATGTTTAAATTGCATATTTATTCTACTCATTTTTACAGCATTTTTGGAAAATGCTAAAAATATTTGTGGCATGTTTGGAAACCATATTAAAACTAAAAAAAATATCCCCTTCAACGTTTTCCTTAAATATAAATATAATAAATAATATAAATATATATAAATATATATAAGTAATAATATATATAAATATAAATATATTTTGAAAAAACTCCAGGGAGCCTCTTGGACGTCGCTATAGCCCCTGACTACCAACCCCTGGCCTACAATATAGTATACTGTTCAGCTACTGTTACATAACATTGGGTAGCCCTCGTGGTGGATACAATAAACTACATAGGTTCTGATTCACTTGGAATGTTCAATTAAAACCCAGTATTTCATCAAAATTCACAGCTTGCTGGAAGTGGTGTGTTTGTTACAAAACATATTAACCATGAGGATATGACTTTTTAACAGACAATATGAAATTGTTGCACCCTGACTTTTAATTCTCTTGTCTTTCCCAAGTCCCAGGCTAATCGACATGGGCAAGGTGTATCGTCAGTCCAACCTGCAGAACCTAGAACAGGCCTTCCACGTGGCTGAGAAAGACCTGGGTGTTACGCGTCTTCTGGACCCTGAAGGTTCGGATGACTTAAAAGTTGTTAGAATTTCTACAATCATACAAAGTTTTGATGTTTTATTGTACCATAAAGTACATGGTGCAAATCTGCAGTCGTAGTGTTATTGAAAATAATACACACTTTTTAACACTGTATTGTATTTCGTGGGGAAAAACAACCTTAACAGCAGCGCACCACATTTTTGTCACCGTCTCAACTCCACAAACATGTCGTACTAATTAAATAGCATTATTTTTGTAAGAAGGATTACTTTAAGGTATTACTCTTGCTTTCCTGGCTAATTGTGTTACTCCACCATTAGGTATAATCTTATAACGTAATTTTGTCTTGTTCTTTCAGATGTTGATGTTCCCCACCCTGATGAGAAATCCATCATCACTTACGTGTCTTCTTTGTATGATGTCATGCCTCGGGCTCCTGCACATGACAGCATGAGAGCTAATGTGAGTGAAACATGAATCCGTCTGGGATAGTGCAAATCTGGCCATATACTGTCGGTGTAAGTTACTTACACAATATACAGTAATATGCACTACTGTTGCCAGATACTATTGTGTTGCATTTCGTTAGTAGTCTCGCAGCAGAATCCCAGCAGAAGGCTTTTTGTAGTTGTTCAAATTTAGATGTCCTGAGAAAAAACGGTCAGGTTGGAAATTGGATACGGTAAAATACTATTACTATTACTATTCACTGTGAATAGTAATGCTGTATTTCACTGTTACAGCAATATGTGATACTCTGGGCCTGACAGGTGTGCGTTTGCAAAAACAGGGGCATGCATGATTGCACTGGCAAACAGATGTGAAGGCTGATCCACCAAACAAATTCACCCAGAATTTGTGCCTGCCAAACACGATAAATTGCTACACGATTCATCTCACACATTGTGAAAGGAGTATATGCAATGAGATTTATTAATGCTTAGATGAATTGCGCTGGTTGATTTTGCAATATTAAGTCGCACGTGTTAAAGGTCCAGTCACACCTTAGAAAAAAAAGTATCCTCACATATCATCTATTCAGAAACAATACTCAAAGGACCGATTTAGAGTTATTCAGACAGGAATCCTGTCACATGACATATTACAAAACATCTTTTAATGTCATTTCCAGGGCTTTGCACTGGTCTATTTTGAGCAGATTAAATTAGCAGGGAAATGTTTTCAAAGAGAAATGTTGATCTTCTAAACTCCAGAATTGGAAGACGCTACCGCAGAAACTTGTGATTTATTTAAAAAGCAATCATTGTCATCAGATGAAAACAAGCTTTAGTGCGAATTGATCAAAATAATTATACATAGCTGAAAGCTTAGGATAATTCACAATGCACAGAATATTCTGACAAAAGAAAACAATATCAGTTGTTTGTCTCCCTCCCATTATTGTCTCTCATTTCATCTCCCACTTTTGAACAACTCAGTTCCCATCATTGACCACCCTTTCCCAAACTCACACTGTGCACAATACCTGGCTTGTCTGTGGTGCCTAATTAGGTTTGCAGTGACGTGTGAGTGATCGAAAATGGTGAATCAGGAAAAGAAAAGGTCCCTTGTTTTAGTCTGCTGTTGTTGAACCGAACTGTTGTTTTGCTGTGTTGGCTTCAGGAGTTGGAGCTGCGCTGGCGGGAGTACTATGAGCTGGTAACTCTTCTGCTCCAGTGGATCCGCCACCATGTCATGGTCTTTGAGGAGAGAAGGTTCCCAGCCAGTTATGAGGAAATAGAGGTGAGACTGTTGTTTGGTTTCTATAATTTCATTTTTAATTCCCCAAATATTTCCTAATTGTTTTTTTTTTCCCACTTTAGCTTCTTTGGCGCCAGTTTGTGAAGTTCAAAGAGACAGAACTGCCACCTAAAGAATCTGATAAGAACCGCTCCAAACACATCTACCAAACCTTTGAGGCAAGCTCAACTCCATCCTCATTAGTTCTTTGTATTTGCACGCACCAGGTCGTAGGTATCAATAACAAATGTTCTAAACTTGCTCACAGAGTGCAGTGCATGCTGGACAGGTGAAGGTCCCTCCGGGCTACCATCCTATTGATGTGGAGAAAGAATGGGGCCGCCTTCATGTTTCTATGTTGGAGAGAGAACGACTGCTGAGAACAGAGTTTGAGAGGTCAGCGGACAGTTATTTGATAAGATAAACTAGGTGATATGGTAAGCATGTATCTCAGGATTTATGTATCATACTAGTCAGTATCGATAACTATTGACTTTTTAAAATCTTATTTTAAATCAAATATAATGGATAAAAGATAATGTATCATTATGTGACACTTTTCTAGACACCAAAAGAAGCTTTACAATACATGCATTATTTATGCATTCAAACAGTCAATCATACAGTCAATCATACACCAGTCACAGCTGTGGTAACGTACCTTGTGTAGCCACAGAGACGTGGATGCCACTGGAGGTAAGTCCAAGGACAGAGGACACACTGACACATGACTCGGGCAGAGCGGAATTCAAACAGACAACTTTCCAGTTACGGTTGAGTGACAGTTTGTCTGCCTGAGCCACCCCACACTACAGATAAACTACAATAAAACACAACTGCACAATCGAAAAACACTGTAGTAGGAAGATTAATTAAAAAAAAAAAAAGAGCCATTTAATGAGTTGCAATCCATGTTTCCCTATCAGTGCCATGAATGTGTGTTTGTGGCTCATGCAAAAATACGACACTAAAGCAGTAATGTTTTATACATGTTTAAATTAACCTTCTTTCACTGTTCATACCATATAACTAGTGTCTCAAAAAAAACCTCATGAACTAATGGGTACATTCGTTTCAGTTCACCTACAGTTTCTGGTCAGATTTAGTGTAACATTAGTGGGCTCACTGTTGGAATATGACTTTCTTTTTTTTAACTTACCCGATTTGTAGATACAGTGTGCTGCTAAAGCTGATAGCTGGTGCACCGGAGCTAGCATGTCAAAGACAGGGAACTCCTTTACTCCGCCATGTCCCTATCTAGTGGTGTTAAATCATGTTAGTTTGTACAATATAATCTTGAAGCTGGTGCTGTACTGAAGCAACCGGCCAATTATTTTAAGTGCCCCAATTTCATTCAGCTCATACATGCCACACACTTGCTGGTTTGGTAGCTTGTTCTCTCAACAAATCAACCAATACCTCTCATCTTCATGCAAAAGGTGTCTTTCAGTGCCATGGGTAAGAATTCTTATCTTTTAAAATAGTAATAGAGATCGTAAATATTAAAATGATCATCAAATATGTTGGGGGGGGGGGGGGGTTTATAGAGAGTAGCTGACATCCTAGAGTTGAAGTCATCTTGTTAGTCTGATTATCTTATTTCTGATTCCGAGAGGTGGAGAGTAAGGAGACATAGACACTGTTGTCAGTCACACTCGCTCCCGCTACACTGCTAAGTATTGTGTTGTTTTGCTGTGATGCAAATGTGAATAGCTGAGATCCCGCATGACAGTTGTGAGTGAACCTTATAAACTGAAATATTTGCTGCAGTACAAATTACTATACTGTACAGTGTTTAAGTTAAGGGCTTCTTTTTTTTCTGAAATACAGCATGTAGGGTTATATAAATGTCATGTTCTGTTTTTGTCTTCTTTGTTCCAGACTTGAAAGGCTTCAGAGGATTTTCAGCAAAGTCCAAATGGAGTCAGGAAGGTATGATGACCACCTAAACCACCTTGAGACATTGCTCCAGACGGTGAGTCCAAAGGCTATACAGAACTGTTCAGTAAATGACAAACTGTCAGTATCATTGACCTAAAACTTATGAATGCCCAGCATACTACAGAAAATGACATTGACATGACTGTAATTGTGTCTGTCTATTAGGACATTCGCCTCCTTAACGCAGGAAAACCAGCTCAGCACACAGCAGAAATTGAGCGCGAGCTGGACAGGGCTGACAATGTTGTTCGACTGCTTTTCAATGACGTACAGACCCTCAAGGATGGGCGCCACCCTCAGGCTGAACAGATGTACCGCAGGTAAGTGAACAGCGTTCAACCTTTTAAGGCATATTGCTGTCAAACTCCAGGGCTCCTCGAGGGCCTCGAAACATGCAGGATACAGGCCTTTGAGCCCTGGAGTTTCACACCTATGCGTCTTAAAGTGGAATCCCCAAATAGCCATCAAGTAAAATAAATGATCTTGTTTCTGCACAGGGTCTACAGCCTACACGAGCGCCTAGTAAACTTGCGCAGCGATTACAATCTTCGCCTGAAGTCTTCCCAGATTGCCCTGACCCAAACATCCCAGAAGACTACCATGAAGGTACGGCCAGAGCTGGATGACGTGACCTTGCGCTATGTCCAAGATCTTCTTGCCTGGGTGGAGGAGAACCAACGACGAATCGACGGAGCCGAGTGGGGTTCAGATCTTCCCTCTGTGGAGTCACACCTGGGCAGCCACAGAGGCCTGCACCAGACAGTGGAAGACTTCAGGTCAAAGATTGAACGTGCAAAAGCTGACGAGGTAGTCAATGCAATCCTTCTATTTTCCTTTTTTTCCTATTCAGATGATCCTTCACTAAGTATTTTCATATCACTCTTCCATTCATACTGCTTTTCAGAACCAGTTATCTCCTGCCAGCAAAGGCACATACAGAGAGTACCTGGGCAAACTGGACCTTCAGTATGGCAAACTCTTGGTAAATACAGTGAATATGCAATAAGTGAATATGCATGTACTTTGGGCACCATTTGAATTTGGAAGTTTCCACTTATTTGATTCTCTTCTGGTTCCTAATGATTCTCAATTCTATCCTTAAAAAAAATAAAAAAGGGTCAGCTTACCAGAGTTACGGACATTTCATACAGTATGAACATGTTTGTTCTTTACATGACATTTTTACTGTATGTGAACTTTACTGCAAGTTAAAAATGAAAATCTCCAATAGGTACATTAAGGGTGCCTTCAATTCAATAACTTAACAAAAAAAAAAGTGTAATCCTTACTTAACCCTTTCACTACCGATTCTTTTTTTTTTTTTTTCAAACAAAAAAAAAAAACTTCTGGCATATATTATGGTACTTGTTTAAATGTCTAGGATACTTGGAAAATCAATTTAACAATTCCCACTTCCATTTCCACCAAGGAATACCACTGCGACTGTATTTCTTGCAGACCGTGATACCTGTACAAAAACACATTGCTGACAGTCGTCCCAGCAATGGCTTGTCGATGGAAAAGTTGCCAAATGCCACTAGAATCTGTCGATAGGTGTGTCATGAACCGCTGAGATGCCATTTCATTTTATTGCCATGATTTCTATACCCACAGCGGTTTTTTGAATGTGTCCTTCTTCATTCGTACTTCTTCCACGCGGCTCACGAGAAATTAAAATTTAGCAGCGACTTTTTAAAATCCAACCAATTCCTAGAAAACCAGAAGATTGGTTTCAGATTCTCTATCAATGCCCATTTTTACATGTTTCTGGCGTGGCTTTAACATTCTTCAGTGAATTTGTATAAACTGATGTAATCCGATCTTTTCAATATTTTTTCTCCTCTCAGAACTCCTCAAAGTCACGCTTACGGAATTTGGAATCATTGCATGCATTTGTCAGTGCAGCGACCAAAGAGCTCATGTGGTTAAATGACAAAGAGGAAGAAGAAGTCAACTATGACTGGAGTGACCGAAACAACAACATGGCAGCAAAGAAAGACAACTACTCTGTAGGTTTCTAGTAGAACAGTCGAACACCTCCTAAGGACTTTCATTCAGCACTTGAGTTTATTTTCCGAAAATTATGTAATGAAATTGAGTTCATATTTTGCACGTTCATGTTTTCATTGTCTCTTTTTATTCTTGTCCTTCAGGCTCTAATGCGAGAGTTGGAGCACAGGGAGAAAAAAGTCAATGATATCCAAACCACAGGAGATAAGTTTGTCAAAGATGGCCATCCTGGCAAGAAGACAGTGGAGGTGAATACAACAAGTGGTTTGTTTGGACAACGTCACTGGCAAAAAGGCGTTAACTTGCTGTGATTGTATCTGCTTGCTCTTCACTAGGCCTTCACAGGTGCCCTGCAGACTCAGTGGAGCTGGATCCTTCAATTGTGTTGCTGTATTGAAGCTCATCTCAAGGAGAACACAGCTTATTACCAGGTATCAATGATTATACAATGACTTAAAATGTTCATTTCCATAGAAATCTTTTGTTAGTTTAGTTTTTAGTGTAGAATCAAAATGGTGAATGCTAAACCTAACTATTACATCAAATGTATTAATTTAAGTGAGCTGCAAAGAAAATGAAGTCGGTCTTTGTGCTTCATTATTCTTGGTTATACTCAAATTATTCCTATGACTTTGTTGGTCCTGTTGAAGATGCCTTAACCAGATCCAGATACATAAATGTATATACTGCAAAGTGTTTAGTGATGCTAAGTATCTTTATTTAAACTCAGTTTTGGAAATGAGGGTACGTAAAATATGCTCCCTTTGAATTTAAACGCCCAAGGATTTATATTCATATATGCTTGTTAAAGCGTACTATCACTGATTTAGTATGCTCCCTGTCTCATAGCAACATTATGATGTCAGCAGAGCAATCAGATACAAACATCTAGCCACGCATGTGACATCACTGGCATTTAATAATGTTGACTGTGGTTAATAAAATAAACAAAAGACAAGGAGACTGATTAAATTTGTCCTCCCCTTATAGTTCTTTGCTGATGTAAAAGAGGCTCAGGAGAAGATGAAGAAAATGCAGGAGACGATGAATAAAAAATACCATTGTGACCGTTCAACCACAGCCACACGCCTAGAGGATCTGCTGCAGGATTCGGTGGTAAGGGATGACTGCTTGCAGCATACCTTCATGTGCAGTCTAGTTGGAGTCACCTGATTTTCATCCAGCTTGCTTCTATGTCAACAGGAAGAGCGAGAACAGATGAATGAATTCAAGACACATGTGAATGGGCTTAACAAAAGGGCTCGCTCCATCATCCAGTTGAAACCGCGTAATCCCACCACATCTATCAAAGGCAAACTGCCCATTCAGGCAGTCTGTGACTTCAAACAACAGGAGGTGTGTTTTTAGATATACTCATTTCTCAAGCTCATCTCTTGCTCAGGGCATAACTGGACTGCTCTGTTTGTCTTACAAACTAATTTTTGTCATTCAAAAATCATTTTGGATAGCCGGCGGGCATTTGATTCTTAGTTTTTCGAGTTTGCGTGTTTACTGGAGGCATGGCTCATTGGTCGAGTGGCCGTCTCCAAACCTGACGCCCTGGCTATTATGACCCCATCAAAGTGTCCCTACGCAAGACACTGAACTTCCAGTTGCTCCCGATGCTGTGTCATCTGTGTGTAATTGAGTAGTCTGATTTCCTTTTAATATCTAAGATAGAAAAGCACTACATAAGTGCAAGTCTATTTACATGAAGTACAAAGTCCAAAATTCAAAAAACAATGGGAAAGCAATTATTTCAAGCCTTGCAGTTGCGATTGATTCAACGCTCTGAGAAATGAAAGCTGTGGATTGTTATTTAAGTCCATTTTATTTACCATTTAGTTGTGCAAAATTATTACATGGTACAACTTTAGAGCCTACATGTTTTTTTTCTCAGATTACTGTTCATAAAGGAGATGAGTGTGCACTTCTCAACAACTCCCAGCCATTCAAATGGAAGGTTCTGAGTCGCTCTGGAAATGAGGCAATTGTGCCTTCTGTTTGCTTCCTGGTTCCTCCTGTAAACAAGGACGCCATGGACAGTGTGTCCAGGTGAGACGCACAGAAAAGTACAACTGATAGATTTTCCTAAACCTAATATCTAAAAGAGTCATATTGTTATGTACAATAATGTAACGTGGTTCTCCCCTCATCTCCTAAACCCAGTCTGGAAACAGGTCATCAGCAGATGGTGTCCATGTGGCAGACATTGTACATCAACATGAAGAGTCTGCTCTCTTGGCAGTACCTAATGAGGGACTTTACCCAAATTCGTTCTTGGAATATCACCACGGTGCGTGTTGGCATATTTGTTATTACCAGTAAATGTATCTTGCGGCCTGACTGCTTTATTTTATGATTAGTGTACTTTAAAATAACCTTTTCAATTAAATGAATGGATAAAATATATTGTCGTTTTCCAATGCAGTTTATATCAGGGGAAAATTGTAATTCTACCTACTTTTCTTTATTTTCCTCTGTCATTTCCAGTTAAAGTCAATGAAACCAGAAGAATACAGGCAAATGATGAGGAACCTGGAGATCCACTATCAGGACTTCATGCGTGACAGCCAGGACTCTCAGCTCTTTGGCCCCGATGACCGCCTTCACATAGAGGGAGACTACACCAAGTCCACCCAGCACTTTGACAGCCTGCTTCGCTCTATGGAGAAAGGTACAAATATTCATATTAAATATTAAATCTTGTCTTTGATGGTAGGGGAAGATGATGCTATTGTAGTATATGGAGCATACATGTTGAATTATTAATTCATATTACAGGGCGAACGGTCGCTAGGCTCACAGGTAAGTGACGTAAAGTCATGTGCACGCTTCCAAACGTTAGAGTAGACATGGAGATGTTTTTGTGAGAGTAGCTGTAGATGATTGACTGCATGACATTTTCCATTGGAAATGGTGCACAAGGTATAATACGTATTTTAGTTAATCGAATGAATGAAATGGTCACATCACCAGACTGAAATAAAACAGGCTATATGCTTTGAGATTCGAGAGTTGTATTGCTTTTGTTTCTCATCACAGGAGTAAGTGCATATGTTGGAAACATGAATTGCATGTGCTCTTATTCTGAGTAAAATACTTATTTTGTCATTGTCCATTGTTTTCTGTTCCGACATAATGAAATTGAAACTCTTCTGAATAGGTCAACAAAATGAGTCTCTGTGTAAGAACTATATCTCAGAGCTCAAGGACCTGCGACTGCGAATTGAAGACTGCGAAGCTCAGACTGTGGCTCGCATCCGTAAACCAATGGAAAAGGAACCTCTGAAAGAATGTGTTCAGAAGACAGTAAACCAGCAGGTATGCTGTACTCCTTTGCTTCCTAAACACAACATTCCCAGAATCTAAGCATTGCCATCATAACCATTGTCAAAAACGCACTTCACTATCAGACATGTCATTGCCAACGTTTGCCATAGCATATGAAATTCTCTGATTCGACCTAACAAGCTGAAGAAAGTGTTGTCCTTTAATCAAACCGGACAATCATGAAAATAATACCATCACATCCATAAATGACAAAATAAATTATTCTTAATCAAATACAGCACTGTATTTTTTATTTTACTTTAAGGGACACCTTAAATTAGGGATGCGGCAAAATGAAAATGTTTGGCCGAAATCGAAAATTGAAACACACAACTAAACATTTTCTAGGCACATCTCCTCGCGACAGCCAAATGAATTTGCCAGCGGACGTAACGTCACGCTCAGCGTCCTGCAAAGGTCTGCAAAGTCTAAGATGGCTGTCAATATTATTCTTGCTCAGTGTTTAAACACCTGTTTGATGGGGACCAATTTAAATGTGCTCCGTTTTTGTGGTAAATAATTAGATAATATTAGTTACGTATTAAAAAGACATGTTTTTTTTATTTTTATTCATTGAGGTACCAACTGCTAGAATGGAAGACAGAAGCTGCGTTATTTTCTATGTATTGAAAACTAGTGACTAGTTATTGTAATTAAGTAAAATGTCAAAGGGTGACTGCTAGAATGGAAGAAAGAAGCTGAGTTATTTTATTATGTATTGAACACTAGAGCAATTATGTTGACTAGTTATCGTAATTAAGTAAAATGTCAAAGGAATGTAACCCCCATCATTCCTGATTTGTAAGGTATTTAAGATTGATAGGAAACCCGCAATTTTTAGACATGCGCAGTAATTAATGTTTGATGGATTGATAGACCTTATTTTTTAAATGTCCCACAGCATTTTGAATTCACCATGTGCACCACATACTGTATGTACTTAGTGGCTAATGCCAGAGACTTGTTCTGCACCATCCAATGACAGCAAAATTGATTAGAGGTTTGTTATAGTGCACTTACTAAGTGATTGAATATGATTATTTTAAGGGTGATATGTTGATGTTGGTAGCTCTGTGATGTGCTGCCAATACAAATGGAGTCATGAGATCTCAAGTAGGGCTCTCACTATTAAATATTTTTTGATCAATTATTCTATTAATTATTTATGGTTTAATTGGATCATCTGATCAAAGTTAATTTTGCATGAATATTTTTCCCCATATACTGTATATTAACCTCTTACTTTCAATGTTGTATTGTTTGGTGGAAATCAAACAACTAAATCGCTAAGGAATGTCACACAAGACGTTGTACTCTCCAAACATTTTGAAACTGATATTACAGAATCGGCCATTTTTTCAAAAGTAAAAGCAGATGTTTGTCATTTCTATTACCCGAAAGATTAGTCTGCTTTCTTAAAAGACTACAAAAATCAGAGAACAATTACTTTAGAATAAGAATATTTGGAAAATTTTAACAAACAATTTCTCTAAATGATCATGCAATCATGCATTGCGTGACAAACTACGGTTACCATTACAGCTCAAAATACACCACAAAAAGGTTTATGGTAGGGCTGCATTATTAATCGAATTTTAATCGTGATCACGATATTGGCTGTGACGATTAATTAAGATGATAATCGGTGATATTAACATTTAATATCAGTCCATGTCACTTTGTCATCCTACCGCCAGGAGGAAAACGCAAGGTTAAGACTTCATTCACCTTAAGAAATGGCAAGAGAGCAAATCCTGCAAGGACTGTGGCAGCTTGGTTTACGCTTGACTCGCTCTGCGAGTTCAATGCGGCTCCACGCTCAAAATTACATATTTTCGGCAACCATGCCATTGCATGGTGTCCGCGCTGGCCAGGCGCATACCTTCTGGAATTTCTTTACCACGCGGAAGCACCGGGCTGAAAACATGTATGACGAACTATTGTTTGTAGGCATTCGCCGGTAAATACCGTAAACAACTCCTGGCGACCAAGCACATAGAGGGGAGGAGTCTGATTTAAAAAATAAGAAAAATAGCTTGAAAAATTTTCAATCGTTTTAATCTACTAGTGTATCAGCTTTCAATTCCACCTTAAAAGCCTTTAGATGACAATGTTTCCCACGCGTTTGCGTGCCAAAAACTTCTGCTTTTCTCAGCCCCTAATATACCATACTAGCTGTCAACTGAGACCCAGTTTTGGAAAATCCAGTTTTGAAAAATTACAAAAAATACATTTAGTTTGAAATGACCAAAAATGACATTTGACAGCTAAGTCCATACTCACTTTGAGTGATTCTTTTATTTTTATATATATATATATATATATATATATATATATATATATATATATATATATATATATATATATATATATATATATATATATATATATATATATATATATATATGTATGTATGTATATATATATATATATATATATATATATATATATATATATACACTTTTGTATAGTGTTTTTTTTTTTCTTAAAAAAGATCAACTTGAAGGCTGTTGTTACAGGTCTGTTGCTGTATGTGCTTGGTTCTAAGTAGGCCTAAATTTTTTCATTGGTTTGTACTCAGCAAGTACTGTAAGTTAGCCTTGTTGCCTTGTGTGCCAAATTTTTGCCATAATTATTATTTACTTTTTTAGTTTTTTAGTTTAAGTTTAGTTTTTAGTTGTTTATATATACTGCTTGTTTAATATACTGCTTGTCCAATAAATAGACATGTTTGACCAAACATGATGAATAATCGTGATTAATAATCGTGATCTCAATATTGACCAAATTAATTGTGATTATTATTTTGGCCATAGTCATGCAGCCCTAGTTTATGGCTATTTGCATCGCCATCCATATATTATCTGATGCGTTTACTTGGTAGTTGGCCTTGGCAACACACCGTGATGTGTGTGGTTGACCTTGGTAGGTCGTGTGTGGTTGACCTTGGTAGGTCTTGTTTTGGCTCGCATGGTGTCTAACAAAAAAAGTGAAACCTGGGCAGTGATGGGCCGGCATAAGGATCATGTCTCTCACCCAGTAGGCAAATTGGATTGAACCTTTGATGCTTTGAACTTTGTGGATTTGTCTTTGATGACTAAGAGTAAAGACATACACCAGAACAGCAACGTGTGGTTTCTTCATTTTCCCACATTGGTGAACCCAGACGTTAGAATGTTTCGGGAAGCTGTTGAAGAGGTCGTCTTGCCACATGGGTGACCCCGGATGTTAGAATGTCTCAGCAAGCTGTTGAAGAGGTGTCTTCCTCGGCCACATCCCCCCCAACACTACCCCGGCGTGATCGTTGGGATGGTGAACCCAGACGCAGAGAGGCTTTGAGGCAGGGAATGCATGTACTGATCCATATTTATTGTTTGAAGGGCATGCAGGATGTAAAAACAGGATGGCAAAAACACAAGTGGGCTGGCGAAACAGAAAAAACACTTACTGGCACGGAGACAAGAGGAGGCATGAGTGACTAGGACAATTATCCGACAACTGACTGTAACTTGCAGGGGCTAAAATAAACAGAAAAATAATTAGGCAAAGACGAAACAGCTGAATGGAACGAGAGGTGGGAAATGCTGATTGGCTGAACACGGGACTGGAACACATGAGCAACAGGTGGAACAAATCATACAAGAAAACAAACACGAGAACTAAAGAAACCCACAACTTGAAAACACAAAGAAACCCCCAAAACAGAAAACTCACAACAGAAACATGACAAACTCTCGCAATCGGCAGCCGTTGTGACATCGGCAAAAGTGCCTGAATTCTGGCAGAGCGATCTTGACGCTTGGTTTCAGCTTATCGAGGCGCCGTTCCACCTGCGAGGAATCACCCCCACACGTCCCACAGTAATACATGGTCCCTCGACCAGCCTGCTACACGTCGGGTAATGCAACAGGCTGGTCCCAGTTTAAATGACAAAAAGTCTGAAATTTGGACTGTAACAGACTGCCAACTCATTTGCGCCTTTCATGTCCCATTTTTTTTTTTTTTAACAGAAAGTGCAAGCACAACTTGAGGGTCTGAAGAAGGACGTTGATAAGCTGTCAGTGAGGGCACAAGAAATCTTAAAGTCTCCACAGGAATCTACTTCTACTCCTGTACTGCGTTCTGAGCTCGACCTCACTGTGCAAAAGATGGATCACACCTACATGCTCTCCTCCATTTATCTCGAGAAGTGAGGCTCTTAAAAGATTCTACACATCCTTATTATTATCATTATTATTATTATTATTGCTTCCACTGGGTGCATTTTCAACTGATTTGCTGTCTTTTGTACCAGGCTCAAGAATTTGGAAATGGTCATTCGTAACAGTCAGGGTGCTGAGGGAGTACTTAAGCAGTATGAGGACTGCCTGCGTGAAGTCCACACTGTGCCCAGTGATGTCCAAGCTGTTGAGACATACCGTACAAAGCTTAAGGTACTCAGGAAATATGAAAGGATGCTTTATTACAGTTTACGTATAAATTGCAGCTGTACAACAAATGCACAATGCATCCAGCTACACAGGATGCACTTCATTCACGTTGATCATTTCTTAAGATTATATTTTGCATTAACTTTCATTTTTGGCTTCAAACGTGCAGAAAATGCGAGCTGAGGCTGAGGCTGAACAACCAGTGTTTGATTCCCTCGAAGAAGAACTGAAGAAAGCCTCTACTGTTAGTGACAAGATGAGTCGTGTGCACAGCGAGCGTGATGCCGAACTGGACCACTACCGGCAGCTCCAGTCAAGCGTTCTGGACCGGTGGAAGGCCGTGTTTACGCAGATTGACCTTCGCCAGAGAGAGCTTGAGCAGCTCGGACGGCAGCTGGGCTACTACCGTGACAGTTACGACTGGCTGATCACTTGGATCGCGGACGCCAAGCAAAGGCAAGAAAGGATCCAGACTGTACCCATCACTGACAGCAAAACACTGAAAGAGCAGCTGGCCTTGGAAAAGGTCAGTAACGTACAGATTGTGAAGACCGACTTACTGTATGCATTGTTTTCACATCAAACAAACATTTTTTTTATCCTGCTTTCCAAAATAGAAATTACTGGAGGAGATTGAGAAGAACAAGGACAAAGTCGATGAGTGTCAAAAATATGCTAAAGCATACATTGACACAATCAAGGTAAGCGTAAGACAACATTCCTTTTATCAAAATAAAATTATTTGGTTTGACATTCAGTCGCCATGATGATATCCATCCATCCATTATCTAGAACCACTTATCCTCACCAGGACCTCTAGCTTGCTGTCTGCTACAGTCTGTCTGGCTGCTACTGTCTATGCGCAGTAGGCGGGGAACACCCTGAACTGGTTGCCAGCAAAATTGCAGGGCTCACTGGACGAGCAACCATTAACACACCCAATTACACCTAAGGACAATTCAGAACGTCCAGTACACCTACCTACGTGATACTAATGTTGTACCTGTTTTTGGAATGTGGGAGGAAGCCGTAGTGCATAGAGAGAACCCACAAGAGCACGGAGAGAACATGCACATTTATTTTCTTACATCTTACTTTTGACCTACTTGCAGGAAATGTCTATTAATACAATATTTTGTTTTGAATGTTTGGGCTGAGGTAGCATGTTGGTTAGCATGTCTGCCTCACAGCTCTGACTTATAGGATTTGGATCTCGGCTCCTGCCTTCCTGTGTGGCATTTGCATGTTCTCGCTATGCTTCTGTTGAGTTTCTTGTGGTAATCGAGCTTCCTCACGTTCAAATTTTCTTCCCAAAATGCATGCTAGGTTAAATGAAGACTCAAAATTGTCCATTAGTGTGAATTTGTCCTTATATGTGACCTATGATTGACTGGCAAGCATTCCAGGTTTTATCCCGTTTCTCACAGTCAGCCATAGTAGAAGCCGTAATAATACAACCTTAAAAAATTCAAATAAACACACCAGAGTACAAACATAAAGATTTAGATATAAAATGTGCTAAGAATGTGTGTAGTACGTTTTTCAAGTTTATAGCTGACTGCAATGTTTTGCATCCCATATAGCTGGCCATTTATTGTCTTGTTTAATGCTGGCAGAGTCTGACAGTGTTACTTCCCACAGCATTATTATGAACGTTCTGAAATCAAGTTGCCACAATGATTAGAATTATCTTGCACTCCTAATACATACATGTCTTTTCATTTACTTAACTTCAGCGTATGTTTTTTTCTAAAAGGACTATGAACTCCAGCTCGTTGCCTATAAAGCTCAGGTGGACCCTCATACTTCTCCAGTAAAGAAATCCAAACTGGACTCTGCATCTGATAACATCATTCAGGAGGTGTGTTTCTTCAAATTTATGGATTGAATATATTACAGCAGTGATCCCCAACCACCAGTACCGTGCCATGGCCCATCAGGGACCAGTCTGAAAAAATGTCTGAAAGAAAAATGTCCTTTAACTTTGGTTTGCAAGTTGCAATAAACAGAATCCACCAGTAAATGAACACAGAAGTAGTAAACACAACATAATGGTAAAAACAAACTAGGGCTGCACAATTAATTGAATTTTAATCGCGATCACGATAATGGCTGCCACAATTAATCAAGATGATCCTCGGCGATATTAACATTTAAAAAGCTGACAACATAGTACATATCAAATCAAGCACTTTCAGTCATCCTATCACCAGGGGGCAAACGCAAGGTTAAGACTTCAGTTAGCTTAAGAAATCGCACGCGAGGAAATCCTGCTAGATGGGCTGCAGTTTGGTTTATGCTTGACGAGTTCCGCGAGTTCAGAGTGGCTCCACGCGTCAAAATGACATCTTTTCGGCTACCCTGCCCTTTTCGCTGGGTAGAGTTAGTCTGCGCTGGCCAGATTTTCTGCAACGCATACCTTTTGGAATTTCTTTACCGAGCAGAAGCACTGGGCAGAAAACATGTCAGATGCACTATTGCTTATAGAAGTTTGCCGGTAAATACCATGAACAACAACTAGCGAGCACGCACACAGCGGTAAGGAGTCATTTAAAAAAAATAAATAAATAAATAAATTGGGTTTGAAATGACCAAAAATGACATTTTGACTGCTGAGTCCGTTCTCACTTCAAGTGATTCTGGTACCTTTGAACTGAATTTAAACTGAGTTTAAGGCTGTTGTAGGTGTTGTTTCAGGCCTGTTGTTGTCGTATGTGCTTGGTTCTACGTAGGCTTCATTTTCTTCATTGGTTTTCACTCAGCAAATAATTTAGCTGTGTTGCCCTGTGTGCCAAGTTCTATTATAATGATTTGTTTATTTTTTTTAGTCTTTTAATTTTTTTTAGTATCAAGCCTTGAAGCTTTCTTTACATATACTGCTTGTTTGAAAAAAAGTGAAAAAAAGACGTTTGAACAAACATGATGAATAATAGTGATTAGTAATCGTGATTTCAATATTGACATAAATAATCCCAATTATTATTTTGGCCATAATCCTGCAGCCCTACAACGAACCAAATCATATGTTAGCTAAACACATAGCAGATGGCAAGCCATGATGACTTGATGTCATCGTTTTAAGAAGAATCTATTTTGACAAGAGAGTTCCTTCCCATTCTTGTATGGCAGTATCTCAAGAGTGACATGGTGAAAATGAAGCCATTTTGGAAGGTTATATTGTCAAAAAAAAAAAAGGCAAGACGACAAACCTTTTGAATCATTTGACAAGTAGCACTCAAGTGTTGAAGTAGAAAGCATGAAAGCATTTGTTTAACTACTATTTAGTTTAAAACTTTACATTTAAAAGCAATAATGTTAAAGTTCACAAACATCCTGCACCGCTCCGCGGAGTTACTGGTTCACCAAATGAATGCACGTGTTTCAACTGGTCCATGACACAAAAAAGGCTGGGGATCATTGTATCACAGGACTACTTATTCATCACTGGCTGACAAAACAATTTCCTTACTCATGATACACCTCTTTTTTTTTTTTTTTTTTTCTTCCCATACCAGTATGTAACACTGAGGACCCGATACAGTGAACTGATGACTCTGACCAGTCAGTACATCAAATTCATCACTGATGCACAGCAACGCCTGGATAATGAGGAGGTGCGTTGCTCCGAGCTGGAAACCACAGCCAAACTAAAATTTAACAATATCTTAACAAAAAAACTAATCAACCAAACAAGCAACATTGTTATCCTGCCACACATCTATAATGTATGTCTGTGTGTGTGTCATACTGACACTAATTCTACAAAGTCATTCTCACACACACGCACACACACACACACACACACACACACACACACACACACATATATATATATATATATATATATATATATATATATATATATATATATATATATATATATATATATATATATTCACAGTATTTGAAAGAAACAGCTATTTTGGGGGGACGAGATTTATATGAAGGTTCAAATTTAAATGGGTGAAGAATATAGATTTTTATCTTAACCCTTTCACCTGCGATTCTTTCTTTTTTTTTTCCCCCCAAAAAAAAACAAAACATGGCATATATTACTTGTTTATAAGTCTAGGACACATGGAAAAATAGATGTACAGTATATCCCATAGTTGACGATACGTGTACAAACGTGTCATAGAAGTGAAAATTCTCACCAAAATCCTACAATACATAGTAATCAGTGTAATCTATACTAACACACATATATCACATTATCAATATATTTTTACAGTGCTAGATGGTTAATTCACAAGAAATTGTACAACACAAGCTACCTTGTTGACAGTCGGCCCAGGACTGGCTTGTTGTGGATAGAAAAATTGCTCGTAGCCACTAGAATCTGTAGGTAGGTTTGTAACGAAATGCCAGGATGCCGTTTCATCCTATTGCTACCATTCCTATATCCACTTTCATTTTTTTTAAAAGCTGTGGCACGCATTGTCCCAAAGGGGGTGAAAGGGTTAAATGGAGGAAAAATATACCTCATTATCTTATGTTTACAGTGTCACCATTCATGCAGTGTTCTATTGAAGGGGTTCTTTGTTTCACTAGTTGATTTTGTTTGTTTTTAAGGCTCGTCAATTTCAGAAAGTTAAAATCTATTACATATTAACATGGGTTTTCTTTGTCAGATTCATACGTTTGGGGTGTTTACATACTTTTCTTACCCTAATGGTGTGTTTGTTTGCTCCTCTTAACTGCTTGCCAGTGGTTTGCCCTGATGAATGCTTGAACTTGTTTGAGCATTAAAGAGGTAAATGTTTAATGGTGATGGTTCTATCACATGTATTCCATTTGGTTTTCTTGAATTTTTTTTCACTTTACATTACATTATTTTGACTTCTTTGGTGACTGGTGTAATAAAATAGACTAAATTATTCCAGGTATTGCAGAAAGACACTTTGAGTTTAAAATCAGGATTAAGGTAGACCTAAGAGAGTGAACAGTAAGTCCACATCTTGCAAAAATGCATATCTTATATGCTTTATATTTATACTTGGTGTCTCGACTAACTGCAATTTTCTAAAACCCTTTTCTCTCTTCTATACTATTTTTTATTTCAAATGTCATTTTTATTCTGTGGTGTATAGTGATTTAAAGAACCCTAATTTTTAAAAGTGTGTTGTACCAACAGATAAATGAATACTAAAAAGACAATTTGATGTTGATGAAATGACATAGAAAAATAATACTGTGTTCAATCTCACTACTCAAAAATACATCTTAAATGTAGGGTTGCGATTTTGTGAATTTATTGTAGAAAGTAAATTTCTGTCAATCCACATAATTGTCTAACCGTACTTGCATGCAATGTGATTTTCTTTTTGTGAAATATGCCCATTCCATTCATTAACCAATTTTCACTGAATTGCCTTGTCATGAATTCATTGCATCATGAATTTAACCTCACTTAAACAATTCTATTTTTGCATTGAAATTGATCTTTTTTTCAAACCTAACCGTCAACATTAACATTGCACTGGTAATACATTACATTGCATTGCTCTTATTCCAGTGTGATTATGTTGTGATTACCAGTGTAATTACAAATGTAAATCCACACTGTTTGGAGCTGGTGAATGTAAACTGTTACCTTCCACATGTCATGCTTAATTGTAATCTTTTCTTTACCATTTGCTTCCACTAATGCAGAAAGCTGCAAAGAAACTCAAAGCAGAAGAACAGAAAAAAATGGCAGAGATGCAGGCTGAGTTAGACAAACAGAAGCAGTTAGCAGAAGCACACGCAAAGGCCATTGCCAAGGCAGAGAAAGAGGCGCAGGAGTTGAAACTCAGAATGCAGGAAGAAGTTAGCAAGCGAGAAATTGCTGCAGTAGATGCAGAAAAACAAAAGCACAATGTCCAACTGGAACTTCATGAGCTAAAAAACCTCTCAGAGCAGCAGATCAAAGACAAAACCCAGCAAGTGGACGATGCTCTTCAAAGCAGACTGAAGATTGAAGAAGAAATTCGCCTAATAAGAATTCAACTTGAGACAACAGTTAAACAAAAAAGTACAGCTGAATCTGAGCTAAAGCAACTTCGGGACAGAGCAGCTGAAGCTGAGAAACTGAGAAAGGCTGCCCAGGAAGAAGCTGAAAAGCTACGCAAACAGGTCCATGAAGAGAACCAGAAAAAACGTTTGGCCGAGGAGGAACTCAAATTAAAATTTGAGGCAGAAAAGGAAGCCGCAAGGCAAAAGCAAAAAGCACTGGATGACCTTGAAATGCTCAAAATGCAGGCAGAGGAGGCAGAGAGGCAAGTGAAACAAGCAGAAATCGAAAAAGAAAGACAAATCAAGGTCGCTCACGAGGCGGCGCAGAAGAGTGCGGCCATTGAGCTCCAGAGCAAACACCTGTCCTTTGTGGAAAAGACCTCAAAATTGGAAGAATCCCTCAAACAGGAGCATGGCGCTGTCATTCAACTGCAACAAGAAGCATCACTCCTCAAGAAACAACACGAAGACGCGGAACTGGCTAGGGAAGAGGCCGAAAAGGAACTTGAGAAATGGAGACAAAAAGCAAACGAGGCCCTGCGTCTAAGGCTCCAGGCTGAGGAAGAAGCCCACAAAAAGAATCTGGCACAAGAAGAAGCTGAGAAACAGAAGGATGAGGCAGAGCGTGAAGCTAAAAAAAGAGCCAAAGCGGAAGAATCCGCCCTAAAGCAGAGAGACATGGCCGAGAAAGAGCTTGAAAGGCAGAGGAAGATGGCCGAGAGCACGGCACAGCAGAAGCTCATAGCAGAACAGGAGCTGATTCGTCTCAGGGCAGACTTTGACAACGCAGAACAGCAACGATCCCTGCTAGAAGATGAGCTTTACCGTCTCAAGAATGAGGTTATCGCAGCTCAGCAGCAAAGGAAGCAACTAGAGGATGAACTAGCCAAAGTGAGGAGTGAAATGGATGTACTCCTTCAGCTTAAGTCAAAGGCAGAAAAGGAGACCATGTCAAACACAGAGAAGAGCAAACAGCTTCTTGAGGCAGAGGCGGCCAAAATGAGGGACCTGGCTGAAGAGGCAGCAAAGCTAAGAGCCATTGCAGAAGAGGCTAAGCATCAAAGACAAGTTGCCGAGGAAGAAGCAGCTCGTCAGAGAGCCGAGGCTGAGCGGATTCTCAAAGAGAAGCTAGCAGCCATCAGCGATGCCACTCGTTTGAAAACAGAGGCAGAAATTGCCCTGAAGGAAAAAGAGGCAGAAAATGAGAGACTGCGTCGACAAGCTGAAGATGAGGCTTACCAGAGGAAAGCGCTGGAAGACCAAGCCAATCAACACAAGCAGGCAATTGAGGAAAAGATCATCCAACTGAAGAAATCATCTGAAGCTGAAATGGATAGGCAGAAAGCTATTGTGGACGACACACTCAAACAGAGGCGAATCGTGGAAGAAGAGATCAGGATCCTCAAGCTGAATTTTGAGAAAGCGTCATCTGGAAAGCTGGATCTGGAACTGGAGTTGAATAAGCTGAAAAATATTGCGGAGGAAACTCAACAGAGTAGGCTCCAAGCAGAGGAGGAAGCAGAGAAACTAAGAAAGTTTGCCCTTGAGGAGGAGCGGAAGAGGAGGGAAGCGGAGGAAAAAGTTAAGAAGATCACAGCTGCAGAGGAAGAGGCAGCCCGACAACGCAAGGCCGCCCAGGATGAGCTTGAGCGTTTGAAAAAAAAGGCAGAAGAAGCCAGGAAGCAGAAAGAAGAGGCTGATAAAGAAGCAGAAAAACAGGTCGTGGCAGCTCAGCAAGCTGCCCTGAAATGCAGTGCGGCTGAACAACAAGCGCAGAGTGTTCTCGCTCAACAGAAGGAGGACAGCATCATGCAGCAGAAGCTTAAGGAAGAGTACGAGAAAGCCAAACTGCATGCCAAAGCAGCCGAGGCAGCAAAGGAGAAGGCAGAAAGGGAAGCGGCACTGCTCCGTCAGCAAGCGGAGGAAGCAGAGCGGCAAAAAGTGGCTGCTGAACTCGAAGCCACAAACCAAGCCAAAGCCCAGGAGGATGCTGAGAGGCTGAGGAAAGAAGCTGAATTGGAAGCTGCTAAACTTGCCCAAGCTGAAGCGGCAGCGTTGAAGCAGAAGCAACTAGCGGATGCCGAAATGGCAAAACACAAAAAACTGGCCGAGCAAACACTGAAGCAGAAGTTCCTTGTAGAACAAGAGCTCACAAAAGTTAAACTTCAGCTGAATGAGACCGATAATCAAAAGTCTCTCCTGGACGCAGAGCTGCATCGTTTAAAGGATGAGGTTGACGACGCTGTCAGACAAAGAGCCCAGGTCGAAGATGAACTGTTGAAAGTAAAAGTTCAGATGGAAGAACTGCTCAAGCTTAAAATGAAAATTGAGGAGGAAAATCAACGCCTCATCAAGAAAGACAAAGACAACACCCAGAAGTTCCTCGCGGATGAAGCTGAAAACATGAAAAAGCTGGCTGAGGATGCTGCAAGACTTAGTGTAGAAGCACAAGAGGCAGCTCGCTTGAGGCAGATTGCTGAAGAAGACCTGAATCAGCAACGAGCGCTTGCAGACAAAATGCTCAAAGAGAAGATGCAGGCCATACAGGAAGCATCAAAATTTAGAGCAGAGGCTGAGATGCTCCAGAGGCAAAAAGACTTAGCTCAAGAGCAAGCACAAAAGCTGCTTGAGGACAAACAGCTCATGCAACAACGTCTGGAAGAGGAAACTGAAGAATACCAGAAGTCACTTGAAGCAGAAAGAAAAAGGCAGTTGGAGATCATCGCGGAGGCGGAAAAACTTAAACTCCAAGTTTCTCAGCTCAGTGAAGCCCAGGCCAAAGCGGAAGAGGAGGCAAAAAAATTCAAAAAACAAGCTGACAGTATAGCATCCCGTCTTCATGAAACTGAAATTGCCACCAAAGAAAAAATGACCGTTGTTGAAAAACTGGAAGTCGAGAGACTAAATAACAGCAGAGAAGCCAGCGATTTACGCAAAGCTATCGCAGAGCTTGAGAATGAGAAGGCTAGACTGAAAAAGGAAGCTGAAGAACTTCAAAATATGTCGAAAGAGGTATTGTGTCAAAAATGGCATAACGAAGCATGTTATGCCATTGTGAACCGTTCTCCGAAAACTAACCCGTATTTATGCTCTGATTTCCTCTATCCCTTTTGTTTGATTAAACTAACCATGTATCTTTGATTTTTAGTTTTACTGTAGTTTTATTTTTTGCAGTGCACTGTGCTCATGCACATCCCACCCTGAATGCTTCATGCCATGGAACGTCTCAAGGGAACTTTTCATAATTATCATTATATATGATCAAAATATCATCCTCATTTGTTCAGAAAAAGTTAAAACAAAAACTACTCCGCAGCAAATTAGGAAAAAACAGCCAGGGAAACTAATCTTGATTTAAAATGTAATATCGATATAAATTCTAAAGAAACATGATCATATTCATCAATGTTTATACTGTTGTTAATGCATATTTATAGTGCAGTAACACAAAATATACATATTTGGACCGAATGAAAACACTTATTTCGGAGTTGACCCAATGTAGTGCAGTAGTCGAGTTTATAAAATAGTGTTTAGACGTGTAGTTGCTTGATAAACCCAGTTTCATTTCTTTCAAAAAATAGACAGAAATGAACCCACATAATTGTGTATAGAATAATGAAGGTATCATGCACCAGCATATTGCACTGTATGGTGTTTGGTGTGGTGTGGTGTACTGTGATACAAGGACTGGTGTGAGGAATGCATATGCAACCCACCACAAACATATACTTACTTTTTTTTTTCTCCTTTTTTTCAGATGGCTGATGCCCAGCAGAAACAAATTGAGCATGAGAAAATAATGCTCCAGCAAACATTCCTTACAGAAAAAGAACTACTGTTGCAGAAGGAGAAGCTTATTGAAGATGAGAAAAAGAGACTGGAGAGCCAATTTGAAGAGGAAGTCAAAAAGGCACGAGCTCTTAAAGATGAACAGGAACGCCAAAGACTACAGATGGAGGAAGAGAAGAAGAAACTGCAAGCTACCATGGATGCAGCCCTTACTAAGCAGAAAGAGGCTGAAAAAGAGATGATAAACAAGCAAAAAGAAATGCAGGAACTGGAAAAGAAGAGACTTGAGCAGGAAAGAATCTTGGAAGAAGAGAACCAGAAACTACGAGAGAAACTGCAGGAGATGGAAACAGCAAGCAAAGACACAGTTCAGACTGTCAAAGTTCCAGTTACGATGGTTGACAATGTTCTCAATGGGCAAAGTCCCAGTGACGCAGTAGACAGTATGGTTAAGAAAGTAGATCCCTTAGCTTTTGATGGGATTCGTGAAAAAGTCCCTGCGAGCAGACTTCACGAATTAGGTTTTCTACCAAAGAGAGATTTTGATAAGCTCAAAAATGGTAAAACTACAGTTCAGGAGCTTGGTGAGACAGAAAAGCTCAAAACAATTCTCAAAGGAAAGAACGGCATTGCTGGTATTTTGACACCGTCTAATAAAATGATGTCAATCTACCAAGCGTCCCAAGAGAAGAAGATTACTCCAGGCACAGCCATGATCCTTCTTGAAGCCCAGGCGGCAACTGGTTACATGCTAGATCCCATTAATAATAAAAAGCTTTTTGTTAATGAGGCTGTCAAGGAAGGCTTAATTGGCCCAGAGCTGCATAATAAAATGCTTTTAGCAGAGAGGGCTGTCATTGGTTACAAAGATCCATATACAGGGGGCAAAATATCTGTCTTTGAATCGATGAAGAAGGGTCTAATAGAACATGATCATGCTATCAGAGTCCTTGAGGCTCAGATTGCAACAGGGGGCATCATTGATCCTGTCAATAGTCACCGTGTACCCAATGACGTGGCCTACAGACAGGGACTATATGATCCAGAAATGAACAAAACAATACAAAACCCCTCAGATGATACAAAAGGTTACTTTGATCCCAGCACCCAGGAACCACTGACATATTCCGAATTAATGATGAGATGTTCACCTGACCCAAAAACTGGCCTGCTTCTCTTGCCAATCACAGATAAAGCTGCACAGTGCTCAAGTATCTACACAGAGGAAGAGACTAAGGATGTGTTCAGTAAAACAACTGTATCGGTTCCATTTGGCAGATTCAAGGGAAAGCCTGTCACCATTTGGGAAATTATAAATTCGGAGTACTTCACTGAAGACCAAAAGAAAGATCTTCTACGTCAGTACAAGACAGGCAAGATCACAATAGAAAAAATCATTAAGATTGTAATCACTGTGGCAGAAGAGAAAGAGAAGAAGAATGAAATTAATTTCAGTGGTCTTCGAGCACCAGTTCCTGCTTCTGAGCTCCTTGAATCCAAAATCATTGATAAGGACCTATTCAACAAATTGCAAAAGGGAAATAAGACCATCAAAGAGGTATCTGAAATGGACCCCGTCCACAAGGCTCTTAAGGGCACCAATTGCATTGCAGGTATAATTACTGAGACATCAAAGGAGAAGATGTCCTTCTATAAGGCAATGAAGAAGGACATAGTGAGACCTGGACTTGCCCTAAATATGCTTGAAGCCCAAGCAGGAACAGGCTATGTGGTTGACCCTATTGGAAATCAGAAATATACTGTTGATGAAGCTGTAAAAGCAGGTGTTGTTGGTCCTGAACTGCATGAAAGGCTCCTTAGTGCAGAGAGAGCAGTTACGGGTTACAAAGACCCATATACTGGAAAGACTGTGTCTCTGTTTCAAGCAATGAAAAAAGATCTCATTCCAAAAGAGCAAGGAATCAGACTGCTAGATGCCCAGATGACCACTGGTGGCATCATTGATCCAGTCAAATCCCATCGTGTCCCCCATGATGTCGCTTGCAAGCGAAATTATTTTGATGATACAATGAAACGAAATCTAAGCCAACCAACTGAGGAAGTCAAATGTTTCTATGACCCCAACTTAAAAGAAAAGGCAACATATGCACAACTATTCCAGAGATGTTTAACCGATGAGAAAACTGGTCTCCAGCTTTTGTTTCTCACAGATGAAGCCATCAATGCAAAGGAAGAGCCAACACTTACTGAAGCACAGACAAAAGAGGCTATGACTCAGGGAACTATTGAACTTGATTCTGGGCCATTCAAGGGCAGAAAAATCACAATTTGGGAACTTATCAACTCTGACTATGTAACTGAGGCACAAAGACTTGACCTTCTCAAACAATTTAGATCTGGAAAAATAACAATGGAAAAGATACTCAAGATTATAATCACATTGATAGAGGAAGAGGAGGCAAAGAAACAGGAGCGGCTAAACTTCAAGGGTCTCAGATCAGACGTTCCAGCTGGCTGTCTTTATGAGTCCAAAATAATTGACAAAACAACACTTGATCTTCTTCAACAAGGCAAAACAACACCTAAAAAAGTCAGTGAGAATCCCAATGTGATGAAATACCTCCAGGGCTCAGACTGCATTTCTGGTATCTTCTTAGAACCAAAAAAAGAGAAATTGAGCATTTATCAGGCTATGAAGAAAAACGTCATCAGACACAACACAGGCCTTTCTCTTCTAGAAGCTCAGGCTGCCACCGGGTTCATTGTAGATCCTGTGAAAAAACAGTTTTTGACAGTAGATGAAGCTGTAAAAGCAGGTCTTGTAGGCCCGGAGCTCCATGAAAAATTACTCTCTGCAGAAAAGGCTGTCACAGGGTACAAAGATCCATTTACAGGCAAGAAAATAGGCCTCTTTGAAGCTATGCAAAAAGATCTCATTTTAAAAGACCAAGCCATGCCGTTCCTGGAGGCACAAATGGTCACTGGAGGAATAATTGATACCGTACACAGTCATCGTGTCCCAATGGACGTTGCATTCGATAAGAACATTTTCAGTCAGGAAATAGCTAATACTCTCTCTCAGCCATCTGATGATAACAAGGTTTTCACAGACCCCGAGACTGATGAAAATGTAACCTATAGACAGCTCAAAGACAAGTGCAAAAGAGATCCAGACACAGGCATGTGCATACTCCCTCTCTCAAAGCCTCAGTCTCCTACAGTTGTGGAAAAGACATATCTCTTTACGGAGGAGCAAACCCAGAGTGACTTGGCCAATACCCAAATTGACATCCCAATCGAGGGCATTGCTGATAAACCCACAAACCTCTGGGATATCATGAACTCCAATTTGATTCCAGAACAACAGAGACAGAAGCTTATGGATGAATATCGTTCTGGAAACATGACCAAAGAGCGAATGATCATCATTATCATTGAAATCATGGAGCAGAGAGAAATCATCCGAAACGAGAAACCCCTTTCGTGTAAGACACTGAGGAGACAAGTTACCATCGAGGAGTTGCACAATGCTCGAATCATTGACTTGGAGACGTACAACCTTCTTAGACAAGGAAAAAGAGATATCCGTGATATAATGGAGATGAGTAGTGTAAAACAGTATTTATATGGCACTGGCTGCGTTGCTGGTGTCCAAACTGACTCAAGCGCCAAGATAAGTATATACCAGGCAATGAACAGGGGTTTCATTTCACCAGAAATTGCCCTTAGCCTCTTGGAAGCACAGGCAGCAACCGGATACATTGTTGATCCAGTCAAAAATGAAAGACTTACTGTTGATGAAGCGGTTCGTAAAGGTGTTGTAGGCCCCGAGATCCATGATAAACTTCTTTCTGCTGAGAGAGCAGTTACGGGATACAAAGACCCATACAGCGGAAAGATCATATCTCTTTTCCAGGCCATGAAGAAAGATCTCGTTAAAGAGGATTATGCTCTAAAAATGTTAGAGGCACAATCTGCTACAGGAGGAATTATTGATCCTGAATTCCAATTCCACCTACCCGCAGATATTGCTCTGCAAAGAGGTTATATCAACAAGGATACCAATGAGAGGCTGACAGGTGGTGTTAAAGGTTTCATTGACCCTGTCACTGACGAGAGTGTCTCATATGCAGAGCTACTTAAGAGATGTAAGCTAGATGGCGGGTTACGTCTCCTCTCTCTGGGAGACAAGAGACTGATGTTCCAGGGTCTTAGAAAACAGATCACAATGGAAGAACTGCTCCTTTCACAAATTATTGACCAAAAAACAGCCACAGAACTAAATCAAGGCCTTATTTCAGTGGAGGAAGTCAGTAATAGGTTATCAAAATACCTTGAGGGCACAAGCTGCATTGCAGGTGTATTCCTAGAGAACACAAAAGAACGTCTTTCAATTTACCAAGCCATGAAGAAGAACATGATCAGGCCAGGCACAGCTTTCGAACTTCTTGAGGCCCAGGCAGCTACAGGGTACGTCATTGACCCAATTAAAAACCTCAAGCTGACAGTTAATGAAGCAGTGAAAATGGGAATTGTTGGACCTGAATTCAAAGACAAACTTCTCTCTGCTGAGCGTGCGGTCACAGGATATAGGGATCCCTATTCTGGCAAAACAATATCACTTTTCCAGGCCATGAAAAAGGGACTCATCCTCAAAGACCATGGTATCCGTCTCTTGGAAGCTCAGATAGCCACTGGCGGAATAATTGACCCTGAGGAAAGTCACAGATTGCCGGTTGAGATGGCTTATGAACGTGGCTTCTTTGATGAGGAAATGAATGAAATACTGACAGACCCGTCTGATGACACCAAAGGCTTCTTCGATCCTAACACCGAAGAGAATCTAACATACCTGCAACTCATGGACAGATGCATCACCGATCCCGACACCGGCCTGGTTCTCCTTCTCCTTAAACAAAAGAAACGAGAGAGGAAGACCTCCTCTAAATCCTCAGTCCGCAAACGAAGAGTTGTCATTGTTGACCCAGATACCGGCAAAGAAATGACAGTCTATGAAGCCTACAGGAATGGGCTGATTGACCACCAGACCTACTTGGAGCTCGCTCAACAAGAGTGCGAATGGGAGGAAATCACAATGACATCCTCCGATGGTACAGTCAAATCTGTTATTATTGACAGAAAGTCAGGGAGACAATATGATGTTGATGATGCTCTTGCGCGTGGACTCATCGACCAGAATTCTCTTGAAACCTATCGATCTGGAAACCTCTCCATCACAGAGTTTGCCGACATGCTTTCTGGAAACATGGGAGGTTTCCGCTCTCGCTCATCTTCATTCGGTTCCACCACTTGCTCCGATTTCTCATCGCCTATGAGCCCGATACCTTCCATAAAACCACCTGCAGTCATATGGAATGATCCGACAGAGGAGACTGGCCCTGTAGCCGGAATTCTGGACATCGACACTTTGGAAAAGGTATCAATCACTGAGGCAATCCGCCGCAACTTGGTAGACAATATCACTGGCCAAAGATTGTTAGAGGCACAAGCCTGCACCGGAGGAATAATCGATCCGTCAAGTGGGGAGAAATTTTCAGTCACAGATGCTGCAGAAAAAGGTCTCGTTGACAAAGTCATGGTTGATCGTCTCAATCTGGCTCAAAAGGCATTCAATGGATTTGAAGACCCCAGAACTAAAGAAAGGATGTCTGCCTCCCAAGCTCTAAAGAAGGGCTGGTTGTATTATGAAGCTGGGCAGCGATTCCTTGAGGTACAATATCTGACAGGTGGTCTCGTTGAGCCTGATGTTGAGGGAAGAGTCTCACTGGACGAGTCAATCAAGAAGGGTACAATCGATGCCCGCACAGCCCAGAAACTAAGGGATGTCAGTTCCTATTCCAGATACTTGACATGTCCAAAGACTAAACTCAAAATCTCTTTTAAAGATGCCATGGACAGAAGCATGGTCGAGGAAGGATCTGGTCTTAGGCTTCTGGAGGCTTCCTCACAGTCCAGCAAAGGCCTCTATAGTCCCTACAATGTCAGTGGCTCCGGGTCTGCTTATGGTTCACGAACAGGTTCAAGGACGGGTTCCCGATCAGGATCCAGGAGGGGCAGTATTGACGCAGGCTCGAGCTTCAGCGTCAATTACTCATCCTCTTCTTTTACATCTTCCTCAACTGGCTATAGCCGCAAATTTTGATTGGCCATATCTGCCTGTAGCAGCATTTTGTTCTTTAATTATTATTTGGCATATGCAAAATAGGAATCAACAGTACCATTATATTTTATGAGTCAACTTCTTTGAGAATAAAAAACCTAAATTTTAATCATGAAATTGTAGATTATTTATTTCGACAGCCATGTAGTCAAATCAAGCCTTACCTTGACAATGTCTTTTTGTTTCAAAGGAACCAGGTCTAAAGTTTATTCCTATATGAAAATCTAAATGAAAAGAAAGCCTTGCTACTAATGTAAAGAGATTTTTTTATAGTATGAATAACATCAGAGAGTGTATCTAGCATGATATTTCGGCTTTTTCAAAGTGACATAATCCTTATTTTATGACTAAAAATTCAAAGTTATTTTGTGTTTTCTGAACTAATGCTGTTTGTTTGTCAAACTGAAATGTTTTTTTCCAGTATTCTTTGTTTTATTTGAAATTCATTACAATGTCTTTATTTTGTATCTTTTTGACACTACTAAATACAATGCATAGTTACGATGTTTTGACAATATCTAGATATTGTATGTACTGTATCTGATGCATACACAGGTTCAAATATCTGTATAGAGTATACACAGATTTTGTTTTTTTGATTCTATAATTGGACTGTGTAAGCGTAATATCCAACCAACACGATAAAATGAGATAACGTCAGAATACAACCTTGAGATTTAATGTCAGAATTAAAAGTTATGCAAAGCAAAAACATGTAACTAAGCGTCCTTGTGATTGTTTTGTACTTTATACACCATAAAATGAACTCGCTTGTATGCATTTTGTTCACTATATACACTCCACATGTTGGATTCTTCATAGTCATTCTTCCTGGCAAACCCTAGGGTGATGTCAGACTTCATATCCCAAACATGATGCAGACCTGCCTGCTGTTAATGTTGTTGTAAGTCATTTTGCTTTTCCATGTTTTTTTTTTTTTTGTTTTTTTTTGTAATCTTTAAATACACACAATGCAGTTGCTGTTTGTCACAGCCAGCCCCACTAATTCATAAAATATCAAGGTGATAAATATATTCACGGTTCATTTTTTTATATTGCATTACTGTTAAACTACAATGGTGTTTGTGTTTTTTTTTTTTCATTAGCTCGCTCAATCCCTAAGAAACCCACCTATGAACGCAGATTCACAGATTGCATCAGTTTATGAGCCCCACAAACTGGATGGATTTTTCAAAGACTATGAACATCACAAAAAAGCACAGGTACAGTCAAATTCTTGAATTTAGTCATTTGAGTTCTTTTTATTTCGTTTCAAAGTTTGACCATAACTTCATAATTGTTTTAGTTTGAGTTAAAATGTTGATGTTTCTTTGTAGCTTTTCCATCACTTTTTGCGTTTCACAATTGAAGAGAGCTGAGACAGACTCCACCTGACACCGTCTCGGGCTGCTTGTACTGGAACCTTCCTCATCAAGGACTTTTACGTTTATGTCACAATATCCACCACTACAACAATATTTTTCTACATATTAGTTATCATTCTCCTTTGCACAAGTCTTTTTAAATTTCATATTTGTTCTTTTTTTTTTCATTTGTTATAGCAACAATTATGTTTTATTTTCTACCCTTTGCTACACCAATGTCAGGGGGGATTATGTATATTCAATATAAATCATATAAAAAGTTAGCTTGTGAAAAATGTAGCTTTGTATCATTGGTTTTGACTGCTAAAGTTGGTAATATAAAATAATGGAAATAAATGTCTTGAGGTACAGCTCTTGCTATTTTATATTAATAAGATCTAATATATTTCCAATATTTTAGTTATTTAAATAATGGGCTCAGTAAAACGATCTAATAAAATATTTAAAGGAGAACTAGAAACGGGAAAGTATTGCATCTAAGCCACGCCATGCATAGACTAACTAAATTCTTGTAGCAAAATGACCACAGGGAGGCAGTATTTCCTTAAGCGAACCATGTTTCACAGGGTCCAACATTTTTAAGGTTTTTATGAGCCAGGTTGCGGTTTCCCGGCAGTCAAAACAGTGATGTTTCTATATATTTATTATGTACATTAATTTTTAGACATTTCAAAGGCTTGTTGTACTGTACAAATTGCATTCATGGCAAAGACTAAATGCAATTGTACAAATTAACAGAAGAGTACAGTCAATTTGCCAGTGAAGTGCCTTCAGGGTGGCCCAGTCCATCCGAGTCATCTACTTCATGCAATCAGCATCCAATCTATTATCATCAAGTCGTACCATCACCGGTATGATGCCACACAAACACCACACGAGCAGATGTGCATTTTAATAAAGAAAAAAATATGCAAAATAAAACATACCTTTCAGTTGCACGGACTACAAAGGCATTGTCTGGTATCGTTTTATTTCACCAATCCCTGAGTTGTGTGTGTGTGTATGTGTCTATTTTTTGGGGGGGCGGGGGGCTTGTGGTGTCTGCATGTGACGTAGGCAAGTACAGTCTTGATGCAGATTAGTGGTGTTCAGACAAAACGCAAAAGAGCTGGAGTTCCTGGTAGCAGGAGTCCCCGGCCTGAGATTCTTGAGTGTGGTTCACGGATTTGTGTTCATATCTAACGACAGTGGGTGAGGTAGTTTGTTCAACTCAGGTTGATAACGTTTGTCACCCAAAAAGCGGCACTACCCCTCCTGCTAACCAAAACGCTGAATGGCAAACAAGCAGGATGGTGAACAAAAGAAGCATCATTATTTGTCACACATTGCATGAGAATGGAGCCAAATTAGCCTTTAGTATTTTTATTGAGCTCTGTTAGCTTGATACAAATAAATTGATAATACTTTTTTTGAGCTGTGCGATCCATCGACAAAGCTACGCATCGCTGACAGAATGATCACTTGCATATTTTCAGCAGCCTGATACAAATGCACGGACTTTGAAGGACCATCCCCACTGCCACCGTTGGTGCTCAGTCCATGGGTTCTTTTCAAAGCTTTGCATTGTAAAGCACATGCTGAAAACTACAGAAATGCTCACTGAATGTGGGCATTTTGTCAAGCGATTCATCTCTCTGTCTAATGTTATCGTATCGCAGAGATGAAGCAAATATGCAATGGATGTCCTTGTCCCTGTAAATACTAAGGAGAGTTCATAGAGCAAGACCGTGTGTTGGGGCACGTATCACTTTAAGAAAAATCATGACCCATGCAGCCTCTTTTATCACCTGACCACTCCATTACAGTTTCTGTCCCTCTTGTCCTGTGGGACAAGTTTGATCTCAGATCAGCAAAAAAGATCATTTTCATTGTTGGAAACTGGCAACTTGCCATGCCTTCAGGGTGGTGCGTGGCACGTCAATGAATGTGTGTTGCGATTTAAGACATAGGTTTGATTCTCAAAAGAGGGCATGTGATCATTCATCTATTGTTTTTTGTTTTTTAAATTGTACTTCAATGAGGCAATTCTAAAATATCAGCAGTAGTAGTAGTTTTTAGTAGCTAGCAGTTGTAGTAGTAGCATAGCAGTTGAACCAAATTGCTATTGGAAGTCCATGTCCCAATACCTACTCAGTCTGATCCAGAGCATCTATCCACCTATCGATTTTCTCTCCGTCCATCACTTCAAAATATTAAACCGGCTACAGTCATCGAAAGAACTGCAGAGTCGCATAACGGTGGTTGCTGTAAGTGACAACAAAGCATACCTACCAAAAAATACCACCTTCAAGTTCAACCAATCAATCAGAATTTGTTTGCATAACACGCCACCACACTCGATGTTTCCTGGTTGATAGTCGGCAATACTCTGGTGGAACCTTTCCAGATGCAGAATTTTTTTGAATGTGAAAAGGAAATACTCAGACTACCAGCATACTTCAGGAAGTTCCTTATTTGGTTCCTGCGATCTGAAACTCGCTATCGGCTGTTGCCAACGAGCGACAGATTGTGTCCTCTGAAATAATGACATTTTAGTGTGACTAACCATTCGAATGTGAAGAGAAGACTTTTAAGAACCAGCCTCCCTACGTCCTTTTTTGTTGATTTGTTTTTCTACAGTCCATTCAGTAAGTGAATTGTTAGGGCTATGTGTATGTCAATCAGATCAATTTATTCTATAAAGCAATTAAAAATGACTTAGATGCATACTTTCACTTTTTTTGTGAGATACTGGAACTAGAACTGCTTCCTTCGTCTCATAATCATAGGATATGTTGTCAGGCCGTAGCAAGCTTACTTTTCCAAGCGGCTCATTCTCAAGGTAGGTTTACAGTTTGCAGTTTGAAAAACAAGGTTTAAAAAAAAAAAAAAAAGTGTTTGCATCCGATGCTCAATAGCTTCGCGGAGAAGCCAAAAAAAAAACGCAAATATTGTACTCACGCGATTGCCTGGAATTGCATTCAAGGGTCACTCACACAGGACATTTCAAAGAAATCAAATTCTATATTGGTGAAGGCATTGACCTGTGAAGCACTGCTGAACTGTCCTCCAAGATAGTGTTTAGCATTAGCCAAAGTAACAAACAACCACCAGTCACCGAATTGACTCGTGATCAACGTTGTTATAAATAGTTCCTGGTGAAAATTTATTTCATATTTAATTTGATCACATTTGTATTATACCTGTTTTTTTGTTTAATATCTGGTTACCCTAACTTTAAAGGACATGACATCATCTCCTGTTAAATATATGCAATCAAATGATAAAATCTTACCTGTGGTTTATTTAATTTCCTATGAAATATGAGGGTTTTTCTATTGGTAGCAACATTTCTAACAAGGAAGTAAAATATTTAATTATTTGCTGGCACGCTTGTCACCTTGCGGCTGTTGTGCTTTCTTCGTGACATCGTTCTAAAGCTGACCGGCCAGTAAACAATAACAAAGAAAAGAGCGAGCATACCCCTGGGATATGTAAACTCATACTGTGATTTTACAAGGTCAAGAAATTCAAAAGTAGATGTAAACAGTACTTTACATTGACAAACGTAAGTTAGTAGAAGAAAAATACCCCATCAAACAGCGATCTTTATGCGGCATGAATTTGCTTTTCATCCAATACATATATTCATACAGTACATATAGTTCATTTCTATATGTCACTCACAGTATGTAGATAGATGGAGTAAATGTGAGAATCGCACCAGAAGTGGGTGTGTTTTTGCACTGAATGTCCTTCTGACGTCATTGTGCATCTCACAAGCCATTTTTATCAGCTCGAACGGGTGGACTGGTCCTGAGAGTTGAATAAGCAAAGAATTCTTAGAAATGAATCAATCAAGTAAAATATTAATGGGGGGGGGGGGGGGGGGTGGAAGTGAGGGAGAAATTAACATTATTGCATGGTTAAAAGATGGGAAAAGTTGAATTTTCATGATAGGGGCCCTTTAAGTCATTGGTTCTCAAAATGGGGTCCGCAGACCCTGGGGATCCGTGGCCTGACTGCAGTGTGTACGTGAAATAATTTACTTTCTAAAAGGGGTCCCAGACTCCAAAAAGCTTGATAACCTCTGCTTCAACTGTTAAACTTCCAGTTCTCGACAGGTGGTCACCATTTAATGTCAAACCCTATTTAATGTTCTGTCTTAATGCCCGCCCAATGTTAAATGTGTTGTTGAGCTTTTTGGGGAGGTCAGGAACATCCACATTTTTTGGTTTGCTTCATCTGTGTCTGGCAGTTTTCCTATTAGATATTCATGATAGTACATGAATGTTAGTGATGATCTTTTGAATTTAAATCGATGCATAATTTGCTCTTTTTCAACATTAGACACTAACATCAATCGAGACTTCAAGCAACCACGAGGAATTTATTGCAAGTAGGTTTTCACACAACTTACTTGAATGCTCGAGTTTGTATCGTTCCATCTCAGAACGTTCTACAAGCAGTGAGGTAAGAATGTACACAATTAAAAAAATATCAAGTCACATATTCTTCTTGCATTGTGTGTAATTGAAAAATACTATATGGGTGTTTAATTTGTTTTTGTAGGATATAGGAGGGGATTTGTTTGCATCAACAACACTCACATCATGGGACCAGCAAAACTGGTATGCTTATTGATAATGATTTTCATGCTCTTCTCAAAAACGTTGCTATATATGAACTCCAAGTGAAATTTTAAGATGAAATTAAAATGCACCTCAAACATTACAGTTGAACATAATACGACATTCTCTAAACCGTTGCACACAACCAGCTGTTGCATATGTTAATGCATTCGTGTTTCTACAACTTACTGTGCTATGACAAGGGGCTGAAAGTCAAAATTCACAAAACAATGCTTTGATACATGACGTGACCAATATATTTCCTGTTTCATTCATATTTGGTCTTAATACACTTAATTTTGCTGTTTACACATCATGACTCCACGACTACATGTGACAAATGAAAAGAAATATGCAATGACAAAACTTCAAAGTTCTCAGAAAGAGGTGGCCACTGAGCTTCATCATCAGTAGGTCGCAACAGTGATTTAGAGAGATCGGAGGATCCACAGACAGCCATAGAACTGGACATCTTTGGCAATGTTCATGGATCAACACACCTGTTGTAGATTTTGTCGTATTGCGCCAAGTTAGTAAACAAAATGCTGTGCAAAAAAACTTTTACTGCACTGTTGGACATTCAAAACGTTACACAAGATCACATAAATTTTGATTTGAGTGCATTTTCGTATACAGTGATCCACCCTACTTCGCGGTTAATGGGGGCTGTCAACCCCCCGCGAAACCAGCGAAGTAGGGTATCAGTTCCTAGATTTCTATGTACGCTCCAACATAGCCGCAGTAACCATAAACAATCCCTTTTTTTTTTTTTAGCCTATTTTATTTCCTTTCCCCTATTATTTAACATTACGTTATCCTTATTAACAGTATTGTATATTCATTAAATAACTAATATTACCTAGTTTGTTGAGAATTTGTTCTCATACTGGTTATCTGCACCAAGACTCTGGTGAAAGAGTACGCAGTCATCACGTTGAACATTTATTTTGGCTCATGTATGATGTATCATGTAGTATCTGTTTAATAATAAATCAACAACAATCTTAAAGTCAGTAAACTAACGTATAAACACTTAATCTATGAATTTACTGTATTTTTAGCCGACATTAGCGGGTTAGCAACGACTAACAACTACTAACTATAAAGTGCAACCGCTACACAAACGAACACAGAAACAGAATAAACACTCATTGCTTACTAAACATAGGCAGTAGCTTGCGTTATCAACAAATGATAACAAACTATAAATATGAGCTTACGTTGTCATTCACTATGTCACCGTAAAGAGCCGAATGACGCACAGAGAACATAAAACAGGAAACGGAAATGCAACGCGACCCGACAAATTAAAAGTATGCATTTCAAAATAAGATAAAAAAACGTCACAAACTCTAACGCTTGAGGAATTCTTAACATAGTTATTAACTAATATTACTTCGTTATTTGATTAATACAGTTGTTGCACTGGACATCTTCCAATCACCCAGTGGTTAGCTTATTCACAAGAAAAGTACGTGACAGCCTCTCGCCATTACTTCCGCGTTGCGAGATTTTTGCTCACCGGGCCTATTTATTTTGCGCATGCTCAGAACTCAACACACATAATTCCGTGCACGCATGCTCCCAAAGAATCATGTAACATGACTTTGCAAGAAACATAAACGTCTTCACAATATGTTCAACAACAGTACTGTATAATGTACTTTTTTGCTTTTTTCAATTTTTGTACATTTTTTTGCACATTTTTAAAATGATTTTTTATTTTGAAATATTTTTTATTTTTCCTGGAAAAAAAATGCGAAGTACTGAGACCGCGATATCTGAGACCGCGAAGTAGGAGGGATCTACTAGAACTAGAATGTCACTCGAAAAGTGAGTTCGTAAACAACAGAATAATATAAGCACACAAAATCCTAAAGGTTGATTTTTTTGTCAGAATGGTTTAACATGAATCAAGTACAGTATTATAATGAATTCATACTAATGAAATTGACTGATTCTTAATGAAGTCTAGATTACAAATATGTGTTTGTTTTTTAGGAAAGACTTGGAGGATTACAGCCACTGGGAGTGTGAGTTCAGGGGGCAAATAAGAGCACTGAGACAGTGGCTGATGTGCATGGAGATGAGGTTACCTCCTTTTAACTGCCGGGTTAGTGTCTGTTTATCTTAGTGTCTGTTTGTCTTTTTCGTTGTCCCTACACTTGTCGCCGTCACTTCTCTTCATCGCTCATCCCATTTTCATCTTACTGTTACCTTGTGAAAAGTAATATCAGTAAACTCACAATATACTGTACATTTTTCAAAGCACTTGTGGTTTAATAGAGCTACATTTCACATCATATTTTACCAACTTACACTTAAAGTAAGTTAGGATGGCTGTCTCACTCTCACAGCTATATTAGATAGATAGATAGATAGATAGATAGATAGATAGATAGATAGATAGATAGATAGATAGATAGATAGATAGATAGATAGATAGATAGATAGATAGATAGATAGATAGATAGATAGATTTTTTTTTGTCCCCCCCCAAACTTTACTGCAACTGAACCTTTTCTTTGAACCACAGGGGGTCTGAGGTGTGGGGGAAAATCAGGCTTTTTGCTTTTGGTGCTTGGACTGAACAGGCAGGATACACAAAAGTTAGTCACTGGAGGCCCTCTCCACACATGAATAAACACACTGAAAAGACATCAAATTCTGAGAGGATGACAAGGAAAGGGCGTAGGGGAAAAGAGAAAAGAAGGAGAATCCTTGTTGTAAATGTGCTAAGATCTGACTTTTATTGATTATAGTTGTCAAGAGAACTTTTATATCCAGTTCATATAATTTACTACACGGAAAGAGCAATGGTGCAGATAAAGAACAATTGTATCACATAAAAAAAGCACAATAGCAGTAAAAGAACAAGCAATTAATAAACCAAAGTACCGTAATTTCTCAAATGTAAGACACTTTTTTCCTTGAAAATGAAGGCCAAAAGTATGTGTTTGTTCTATACATGGTAACTTAAAATTTAGATTTTTTTTTTCATATACATATACGCACACAATCATAAACTTGGTGAAACATGGATGGTGCGCAGTTTCAATTATTTATGGCAATAAGAACAAGCGGAAAAGGAAAAACAACTGCATCAAGTGCGTTCAAGGTTATATTAGCGAGGCATTCACTGATCGCTCACAATGTTAGAAATCACTTAAGAACACAAGAAGAAAAGAAACTGTGAAAACTTTACAAAGATGAGATTTATTGTATTTTGCTATAGTTTTTACATTGTTGCCAAACTGTTGGTGCATCTTATACATGGTAACATAGAAAATACCAGAATTTCACCCTAAAACTGAGGGTGTGGCCTATTTACACGTGTGTCCTATATTTATTACAGTAGTTAATCAAAGGTATTTATTATACAGTATGTTTTGGGTGTAAAAATGTTATAAAACGTTTTCATTTTGATTTTTTTGGCGGGGGGGGTGCAACAAAATATCTTATTCTGAAGTAAATTGCTCTGATTTAGTAACAACTAACATTGTTTAGCGACATTCAGTATTTCTGATTCTAATTCCAAGAAGGGGAGACAGTAAAATAATAGAAAAAAATGGCGTTGGTTAACTGATGTTACAGTATGTTATGTTACATCTGCATGTTTCAAAACAAAAGACTTAATGGCTTCAGGCCTTAAGCACTTTGGATGGATACTTATTAACCGAAAATCAGTGTTTTCAATATGCATTTAGCTCTCTACAGCCTTTGTCCTTCTACATCCGGTTACAGACCTTTGTCATGGTAATGTTAGTCTGCTGCTCTCTCTGATATATTTTTTTTCATCCACTCAGTACCTTTGGGACTCGTTAGTTCTCATTATGATTGAGGACATCCTTGAAAGCCAGTTTCAGAACACACAATAGAAGGCATCGCATCTGCACCTGTACACAGGCAAATCTACTATGACGTATTTGCTGTATCTTTTGGGGAAAAATAAACACTCAATAATAATCTGGTATATAAGCCCCAGTAGCAAAAAGTGACCATGTCATGGTTAAGCTGCAACACACTATAAATCACAGGCCATAAATTAAAGTTTGAACAACCATTTTACTCTGTGCTATTCTCTTGGTGTTTTCTTGTTTGAAAATATTTTGGCTCTAAACCTGCAAGCATGTTTGGACTATATGCCACAGGTCATAACATTAGATATTTATGCAGGAAGATTAAGTATTAGAGGAGTAACTGCCGTCAGACGTCGAACTAGGTGGAGCCTATAGCTGACCAAAAATGATAACAAGCAAACTTTACACATGAAATTCCATTTTATTACAAAAGGTAACAGCTTCCCGAGTCTTTCGTCCTCACTGCTCTTTCAAAGTATACAACGGTCCAAGTACTGTCCTCAAAAAAAAAAAAAACCTCAAAAACCATTATTTTGATAATATGACAATAATACAAGCAATAATCTCTTCAAGTTTCCTTTTTTGACCGGAAACAGACATTTTTTGCACGAATGAACACACTCAACATATTTTCAATACAATCTTCCTGGTTGGACTTGGCCTCTAATTTGAAACTTTAGGGTTACAAGTAATTAATTTTTTATTTAACATGAATCACGAATGAATCACTAATTTTCCTAATGTTACAGATAAATTGACAAATGTGGGGACAAAAAATATTTCTGCATTTAGGCCTAGATGTTGTATAGTTTGAAATTTTAGGGTCATATGAAGTTCTTTTAGGGTAGTCACAGCTCAGAAAAAAATTGACATGTCGTTGACCCCCCTCTCGGTCTACCCATTAGACATCTGTCAAAACAAGTGGTTTATTTCTGCTTCAGGGCATTACAGCTGGCTGGGTTTGCCATGGCCAGTGTTAGTTAAATACCTCTGATTGATTTCACATCTACTCCCAGCTTCACAATTGCTTAGTTTTTGGTGTTTTGAGCAAATGCAGTCTTTGTTTGTTAGGTTCGATGAAATAATTCTGTTCGCGTGTAAAATGAGTTCAAACAATCAGTCACTAAAAATTCCAATGAAATGCTGTTTACTATTGAAATCCATTACAACACAGACTAGAGTAGTAGTCTATTGAGTCCAAGTAACTTAGGACAGTTGCCTCCCTGCTGTTATCTGACAATGAGTTTACTCAAGAGTCTTCCATTTAAATATATTATTGCAGGCAACTTGGATAGTCATTACAATTAGACATGGTAAGTGACCATTAGCTTAGTCTTGGTTGGGAAATGCACACTTAAATAATGCTACTGCCACTCTGCCCAATAGTCTGCCAGAATTTGCATGCTGTGCTAAAGCTTGACTAATTTAGGGCAATAAATTTCTCACCATGATCAATAAATTATTCAAATTAAGATTCTTTCAGCCTGGCTCTTTTGAACACAGGCTTTTGTTGTTGTTTCTTTAGTCAAGTATGCACTCCTTCAGTGACTGTAAAATTGTACCTCACTAAATGTAGTCAAAGAGACTAAAATCCTTTAAAACTTATGTCCAAGACTCTCTGTCATAAAACTACCATGTTTCTCGATAGTCGTGTGCAGCATCCCCAACAGGCCTGAGGTACACAAGACTTCATTGTTGTTGTACATTAGGTATACAATGAAATTGGATAACTTTGGCCCTGGGTGTAAAACTCTCAGACACTCACCCCCCCAAAAAAGGAAACATGAGCTTCACTTAAAATGACACCAACCGAATATGTTTAATTTGATCGAAGCATGAATATCGGCTTGTGAAGGGTTACTTTAATATTATTACATAAAGCTTATGTTTTGTGTGTGTTATATGTGTGATCCACAATTGGCTAAACGGTCATCCAAACCACAACCGACACGGCCCAAGGAACTCCATTGGACAGTACCACAACCTTTCTTTCAGTTTTCTGTGAAGCAACCACTTCGGGTGATAAATGTTGTACTTGAATGGTGCTTCTGCTTTAACCTGACCAATGAACCCCTTTTTTTTAATGTCTCATAAAAGCAGTGAATTACCATGCTCTGGGGAGGTCTTATCATGCTCTTAGTTAATTGAATGTAAAGAAATCAATATCATTTGAGAATGTAAATGAGTAGAAAATTAATTCTGTAGCATTGTGTACAATGTTTCTTTGTTTTTAAAACTCAGCTCTTTAGTCCAATGAAAAATATATTTTTCTTATTCTTTGATTTATCTACTAACACATATCAAAAAAGTTCATTGAAAAGTTTAATACATAAAATCCAAAAGTAATATCAAGAAGCAGTTTAATACATACCGGTAATTTGTAGCCAAATTGGCCGTCACCCAATGTGTAAGTCCCTGTACAATGCACACCCATACTGTGTATTTGTAGTTTCTCAAAATACAAATGAGGAATGATTCTTCAACTCTACCCATGAGTTTCATATCACCCTACAGGTGGTATTTATGCTATTTCTTTGTCTTTCCAGTCCATGATAGATAGTGTTTTTCTTTGATTTTTTCTTTTGTTTGTTGACCATTTCAGTATTTTGTTTATTAATTCCAAAAATTAAAACAGGAGCATTCATTTTATAAATACAGTAAAATAAATCATTTTAGAAATAAATTATATTATATAGGCACTATGTGTATAGCCAATTCCACTGAATTCCCTTCTTTATGAAAAAGATCATTTGCTCTTAAGTGAATTTTAATGGTGGCTTTAGCAAACGGACATTCAATTCATTGACCTTCGGAAATAGGGAGTAAATTGACAGCCACACTACATATATAACCAATTCCAGTGAGTTTCCCTTCTTTATGGAAAATTTAATTTGCTCCAAAGTGAATGTTAAAGGGTGGCTTTAACCAATTAGTATTCAACTCATTGACCTTTGAAATTAGGGAGGAAAACAAGTGTAACCATATGCGTGTTAATTGGAATTGTTAAGTAGGATAGAGTGTGGGTGTGTGCACGATTCAAGCGTGCATGTGCTAGTTGGATCTGTTGATTTGGTTCATTATCATCATTTGGCTGGCTGGAGAAATACAGAGGCAACAAAATAAAGAGGGCACAATTTAGGGCAGACAAACTTCTGGGAAATGACTAGCGTGTATGCTTCTTGTGTGCTTATGTACTTGCACAGAACTCAATTTGATATTTCCATCGCAAGAATTAGGCTCTTATTATGTAAAAGCACCCATGATTTGCTTCCAACATCAAATAATTTTTACATGAGTTATTGCAGTTAACTAGGACTGGCAGCTCCCAGATATTTATTATGGTATTTTAATGGGGTATGATATAATTTCACTATAAGTTTCATTTCTTTGCTTTTTTTCAAGCCCCAAATCAGAGAAAATACTTCAGTTGTTGGTATCTATGTTGTGATTATAACGTCCGATAGTCGGTGAAAAGTAATCTGACATGTTTTACAGTAATTAGCCACCCTTTTTTTATTCCCGAGGAGTCGTCTCTCCTGCCTCTGAATGGAGAATGAGCAATGCAAGGGGGTTGGGATGTTGTATGAGTGGGTGGGTATCAGAGTGGGTGTGGGTCTCTTTTGTAGCCTGCACTTCTCTTCCTCGCCACAAAAAGGGGGAATGGTCTGAGGCAGCTGTCACTTAACATGTGAATGTTTCGAGGGCGGCCCGGGGGCCTTTAGAAAACTTCTTTTTCTTACCCCCCACCCTCTTAGGGCGCAGCAGCATGGAGTTTTTAAGCCGCATTCAGATCTAGAGGATGGGCTTTATCGGGTGAAAAGAGGGAGGGTGTGAGGCAAAACCAAGGGTAAGGTAAAAGGGCGCACGTTACCATCCAGCTGCCTCTTACAGCAGCAACCTGAGCAGCATCAGAGCCGGTGAGAATGACATCATCTTGTGGTTTAAAGGATACGTTTGAGTCTGACCTCCCTGAAGAAACTGCTCTTGGCAAGGAACTGGGAGAGTTCAGAGTCATTGGAATACATTGTCTCCGTCTAGGCGCACTATCCCATCAGCGGCGTTAACAAGAAGGAATTCCTCTATTACAGCTCTCACAACAAAGAAGAAAGGGAGAGGAGCAGAGGGAGGAGAAGTGAGCTGAGGGGAGGGGTGCACTGTGAAGGGAAAGGAGGAGGACATTGTTTCCCTGTGACTGTGGGCAACGGAAAAGCATGTGTTATCAGGACATGTGCGTGGTTGTGTTTAGAAAGTGTGTTTGTAGGTGAGCATGTGTAAATGAGTTCACGTGATTCAGTGTGTACTCACGGGCGCATGGATGTGTTTGTGTGCACAGTCCTCAGTTTGGGATGTTGGAACTGGGAGGCCACTCAAAGGATGCTCAGACAAAGCTTTTTTTCTTTCCTGTTTGAATGCTGAATGGGGACTGGCTGAATTCCTTTACTCATGCTGTTGGTCCCTGAAATAGGGTAAGTGTAGTTCACGTAACCTCAAACTGCCAAAACTCCCATGATTCCAATGCACTCTATGTTAGGACGTTGCTGGCCTGTGCTTGAACTAGGAATCGAAATAAAAAAGAATGGCTTGGTACTTTGTTACATGTATATTTGAATAAATTGCTAGTACTTTGGCCAGACTTTGCAAAATTCTTGCATTAAAAGGTTATCTCTTTACTTTTAATCAGTCTATTATTAACATTTGAAGGTTTTTAATTCATTTGCTAGCCTTTTATGGTTAACTTGGGACTTATTGTGTTATATGCATCTTAGGGGTAAATGTGATGGTCCTATGCATGTTCAAGGACCACTACAATGATTAGTCTACAATTTAATACCTACAACATACTGCAACTGTATTGCTGTGATTGATGAATATTACTTTACTGATAATTACAAAGATAGATAGATAGATAGATAGATAGATAGATAGATAGATAGATAGATAGATAGATAGATAGATAGATAGATAGATAGATAGATAGATAGATAGATAGATAGATAGATAGATAGATAGATAGATAGATAGATAGATAGATAGATAGATAGATAGATATTTCCCAGAAATAACTGTTGAGGTTACATGCCTGGCAGGTTTGAATTAAAAGAGACTTCAGGTAGATTTGAATTAAAACAGACTTCTGAACAGGTTAAGTGATGGGATGCTTAGTTCATTGCAAGATAAATTGAGCAGTAGTATGTTACATGTCGAGTGCAGGGGTTAGGTGGTTTGAGGCTTGATTAAAATTTAAGTCAGGACAGAGAAAGGCAACGTCACTCTAGTTAACCTTGGGTTAACCAGGGTGTTACAGATCGAAAAAAAAAGCAATTTTGAGTGAATGTTGATGTTGCATAAAAATGGTATATTAATGAATATGATCATATACGAGATTGAACGGTTTTATAAGATCACTGTGAAGCCAAACCAGTAATTTACCAAATGGTTACATGTGGCAATAAAAGACGGCACACCCTTGCTCTTGAAATGTTAACTTAGCATGGCCTCAGATAATAGTTGCCCCAGTAAGATTCACTGGTGGGCAGTGATGTGAACTAACTGGGTAACTATTGATCTAGATACTGAGGCTTTGTCTGAGAGCATTTTCAGATCTGACTTAGTATTCCCCTGTGGATTTCTTGACAGCATCAGCTGCTGGTGGGACATACAGTACATGATGGGGATTTACTAATGCACATGAAGGCCTCATGTTAAGACTCTCATTTAGTTAAAAGCCGTGTCCTCCAGATTCTATGCGGTAAAAGTGAAATTCAAATTCAATATCGTAATTAATGAATGATTCATTATGGATACAGAATCTTGGGATACCAACCAGGTTCAAAGCATACATACCTACTGAAAGTTTATACTAAAGACTGCCAAATCGTTAATTCATATTTCTATTTGACAAATTATCGATCTATTTGTTGATGTGACTACCAGGTTACAGACATACATCGGCATACATCCCTCATCAAAAAGGAATGGCAGTGACCTTGAGGGTTGTGAATTTGGAAAGCCTCAGAGAAAGGACTCTGTTGCACCAGGGACTGTGATTGTCTGATGCCTCACATCTGGTCTAGACCAACATAAATGTATTCTTCAATGGCATTGCGCTGGGAGGAAACAAACAGCAGTTTTCCTTATGATCCTCTTGTAATTCCAGAAAAAATTGGGTTCAAAATGATGTTGATGTTGTGAAGAAGTGGGTGTATTGGACTTGGCTGAGTGAATGGAGTTGGATCATTGCCCCTGGTTCGTCATGCTGACAGTGGGATCCTTGACAAGCCTGTCACATAGATTTGGTAGCCCAGAATATTTTAGCTATGCATGTGTCTATGTTGTCCAAATGAAAACAAAGGCACAGCAAACATCACAGCCAAGTGGCTCACTTGGGTCCCCTCGGCTAAGAGAGGGGTGATGCAGAGAGCTGCCTTTATTTTAGCTCTGACATGCAGTGCTGTGTAAAAAAAAAACAGACAAACAAAAAAAAGGATTTTTGCATGACAATTCATTTGTCTCATTTTAGGTAGCTAAAGGAGATTCCGCATGCGTGGCCGAAGGCTCTTTCCTCAATTATTATCTCATTAGCCTCTGGGCTAAAGGATTATGGGTAACCTCATAAGCCGGCCCAGCTGCCTGGGCCAAAAGTCGAAACATGTGCGATCGGATGAGGACTTCCTGAAAGAGTGCTACCAACGACGAAAAGAGTGGCATCCTCCGCAACATGGGCAGGATAAGAATAAGGACACCTTGGCTGAGACGGAAAAGGAGCCACAAGAACGTCATAACACAAGAGAAGCAGGATCTCAGACACCTGTTTCGGACAAACCTCTCCACAGCTCCCCTGCCTCCACAATCAGGAGCACCAGTACTTTGGATAATGCCTGGCAAAGCACCCCCTCTCCTATAAAAGTATCACGCAATGGGACACTGGCGAGAAGAACCATGCCACCAGATTTTTCAAGATCACCTTTGGCTTACCCTGACAAGAATGCTGCAGAGAGAAGGAGTAGTTTTCAGAGGAGAGACTCGAGAGAAGGTAGTCCCTGGTCTTGGAAGACAGTGGCATCACGGGAAGTAACAGAAGTGACAGAGGTTACAGAAACTATTGTAACTGAGATCGTGGAAGTGACGGAGTATCCGACGGGAGATAAGGGAGGGGACCCCATAATCACAAGAACTGTTCGAGTCCTGAATGGAGTTGCCCAGGAACTTGCTGAGGTTGATACAAAAAAAAATAACCTAATTAAATCACCTATTTTTATTCATTTCATTCTTTTATTTTGTCATCTAAACTTATTAATTCTTTCCTTAAAAGCCATGCTTGGTCTCATTGACTCATTGGTCTGCTGTTCGAAAAGTACATCTAACATCTGTAATTAAAAAAAAAAGAAAATGATGCAACTGTTCACTTCACAGCTCCAAAGTGATGGACACTCAAGCTCAGATCAAGATTCCTGTCTTGATAAATGGAAGGTTTGTTTGAGCTTCAACACTATTACCGCTTTAGAGTAAGTGATCAAACTTTCCTGCCTTGATGTCAATGAATTGATGCGGCCAATATTGTGTAATGGTTTACCTAAAGGAAACAAAGTCTACTTTGGCGCTGCGAAACATATCTGCCGATCCTGAGATGTTCCTTCAAAGCCTGGAAGCCTTGCTGACATGGGTTTGTGAAATAGAGGAGCTCACGGCAAATCAGAAACCTCCATCTTCAGAGGTCAAAGTGGTTAAAGCGCAGCTTCAGGAACAACGGGTTTGTTTTTACCTCCTCATTTCACACTCTATATTCATATTAAATTGCCTACAGTCAGAAAATACAACAAAAATAATTATGCTACTTAAAACTGTGGCAAGATTCCTTAAAAAAATGATGTTCAGTGGTGAGCGGGCAGAGATTGTGTTCATGATGACCTCTTGTATGTACTGGCTGTATGGGCCAGCTTCAAAGAAGAGCCACCCCCAGCTTAAGTTCACAGAGACTGAACATAATACTGTATTTTAGCTCCTACAGCGCCTCCTGACAGACCGGCGAAAAAGTATGCATACTATGATGTTGGAGGGTCCTCGCCTAGTGGATGCCCATCCAGGAGAGGAAGGGGAGCAGGCTAGGATCAAACTCTCTGCTCTCCGACATAAGTGGGAGTCCATACAGTTGCAGGCGGATCAAAGGTCAGACACTTTTACAGGCGATGTCTCAAGTGAATGCACACACTTCCACACATCTTATTTATTAACTATCTTTATTTTTTTAGGAGGGACAGTCTGGAGGCTATTCTTCCTAGAGCCCAGCTCTTTCAGGAAGGCATAGACAATCTGCAGCAGTGGCTAATTTCGGTTGAGCAGGCCCTTGCTGAACTATGTAATGCTGAAAGAGTTATGCTGCATCTTTCGGAATCCACAGAAAGGGCTAAGGTTAGATTTGCAGACCTTTTCTACATAACGCATTTTTCATTTGGAGAAGCAGAACTTGACGTACCATCATTTTTTTCCAGGTCATCACTGATGAGATTCAGGTTAAAACAGCTGAGCTTGCAAAAGTTCAGAAAACAGGTTATGAGCTCATGGAAGTGATCACAAGTAAGTGTAATTACCATCCACTTTAATCATTAAGCTTTGGTAACTGGCTATCTGCAATTCGGGATAAGGTCAGGTTAATGTCATTATTTCGCTTATCCAAACCAGTTAAAATATCTCTGTTTGTATGTGTTATCGAATAGGGTTATGGTAAGTTTGTTACACCCATTCAAGACTGTGATGTACGGATGTCATGAGGCAAATAGATATAATTATTTTTCATATTTTCCTCTACTGCCAATAAAACACATTCTATTAATACTTATCACTACAAAACAAACAAAGTAATCGGTTTTCGCCTCGCCTCAACAATGAGGCTCGTTGTAGTGTCTGGGTTTTACCCCGTTTGTTACTCCGCAGAGACATCAATGCTTAGCAAGTGGCAACATGACATGGTTGCCTTTGCCCGCAAACTCCCCACCGCTTGCTACGGCAAGGTTTAAGGTTTTTTGTTGCATACATTTGTTTCAAAAAGATCTGTCTAAAGAAGGTTACGGGGATTCGTTTAAACAAACCACGGATCCAGTCAACTATGGGGACTTATTCAAGTTTTTAAAAACACCAGTTTGAGTTTATCCTCCTTAATGAGCCTGTTTGCATGGTTAAAAACCTAAGTATTGTCAATATTTGAGTTTTAAAACTGTTGACTGCACGTTAACACAGCCATTGTTGAGCCGAAGGTGGCAATTTCCAGTAATCGCCCAGCTGTGGTGTTTCAGATTTAAAAAATAAAAGCAAATAATTCAAATCTGGAAACACACACCGCTTCTGACATTGTACAGACATAATGTAACTAATAAAAGTCAGCAGACCTACCAGTGAAGATACCAAACTGGAGTAAAAATGTTGATGGTAAACAAGTTGTGTCATGAGATACACGCCGCCGAACTTCAGGACATCAGGTTTTTTGATTGGACACTGATAGCTGCATGAGCCTAACTTACATCAAAGACACCCTGAAAAGACCCTTCTTTCCGTACTATAGCGGTCCACTTTTGTTCTCCAAGGTACAAACATTCATGATGCACTCTGTTGGGGTCACTGTTGAACCCTCACGAAGAAATAAATACTATCAAACATGTTACTAGCCCATGTGAATGCCTTTTGAAAGAGGCCACTGTTATATGGACTATTGCATGGAATGCAGGTTATGAAAATCAACAGTATGAGTGTAGGGTATGTTTCTCACCCAATGACTATTTGTGTGGCTGTGATTTCAGAGGAGGAGCAACACCAGGTGCAGGAGAAATTAGATGGAGTTCGTATCCGATGCTCGGTGTTAAATCTGAGTAGTCTAGATGTATTTCAAAGGCTGGAGCAAGCTCTGGAAGCCTCCAATCGTTGTACATCCAGCCAGGAGGACCTTCACCTGTGGCTGAACCGCATTGAGAGAGAACTTTTGGGTGCAGCAGGGCCACAGACACATGCTGGAGATGCAGTGCTATGTGCAGCTGAAAGACAGCGGGTAAGATAGTAGGTCAAAAACGTTTCACCAAAAATGTCCCACTTAGCTTGCTTTGTTTGATTTTTTATTTTTTTTAACAAGATCGCCTTACATAGTTGTCAAATTGAGCTCATCGTTCACAACATTTGCAAGTGTACTTCACATTTCAACATTCAGCTATTATGTTCCACTCGCTAGTAAAGGAAACGAAACGGGCTAAGAAAATTGAAAAATTAATAATTCATTAATTTTTTTCTAATGCTCGTGAAAATTACGTTTTTCAGTAAGTGGCTGCTGGTCATGGGCCTGTTGCCTTGGCCACATCATATATACAGTAATTTACAGGGCAAAAATATCTGCATGATGTTGGATAAGTTTCACGTAAATAGCAAGTTTAAAATTTGTAGACAAAAATATAGAATTTGAGATGTCTCCAAAAACAACCCCCAGAAAAGCTCTTTTTTTTTTGTTTCAAAGCAGCCAAAAGGTTAAAGTTGTTGCTTTTTAAAAAAAAAAAAAATATTTTCTTCGCTAACTAGCATGTCAAAGTTGTCTCCAAATATCCTTCCTCAAATTCACAAATTCACAAATGCTTTTTATCAATTACACGTATCAAGTAAAACTCCTAAGTACACCGTTTTACCCCCCAGCATGAAATCAACAGTTAGAAGACTGACATTTGTACCACTATGTTGTTCACAATGTTTTCATCATGGGACCCGGACACCCGGCAAACGTAATCCATCAACCTTATCTTCATGAATTATAGTTAATCGTCATTTCCGAGATCTTTTTTCACCATTTTAAAGCAATGTATTTGAAACAGGCGTACTGGTTAGCATGTCTGCCTCACAGTTCAAAGGTCTTGGGTTCATTTCCAGCTCGTTACGGTCTTCCTGTGCGGAGTTTGCATGTTCTCCCCTTGCTTGCGTGGCCTTCTCCAGGCACTCCAATCTCCTCCTATATTCTAAAAACATGCATGGTAGGTATATTGAACACGGCAAATTGCCCTTAGGTGTGATTGCGACTGTAAACGGTTGTTCGTTTCTGTGTGCCCTGCGAATGGCTGGCAGCCAGTACCCCGCCCACTGCCCAGAGAGAGCTGGGATAGGCACCAGCAAGCCTGTGACCCTAGTGAGGATACGGGCTTTTGAAAATGGATGGATGGATGGATTTAAAGCAAATGATGTCACACACTGGAAGAGAATGTTATTCAATAAAGATTACATATGATGAGAGAATTTCCACAAAGGATGAGACAGTAAATTATTAGATTTCATGGTAAAAAATGGAAATGCCTTTAATGATATCATGTAAAAATGTGAAAAAACTAATGTGATGTTTTCATGATCCACTTGATTTGACTCCCGTCTTGATGTAGGCATTTCATGCAACGTTTTCAAGTGATGACATGATCTCGTGCGTCAGTGACAAATGAATCGTCCATGGCAGAATAATATGTCCGCATTATGATGTATTAAGTAAGGGCTGGGATGAAAATAAAATGTAACATGAACCCTTTTAACTTTGAAGATAAAATATCTTGATTGGTCCTACCTCCACTCTATAATGCGCGTGACGCAGTTGAAGTTACTTGAGATGTTCCTTTTGTACAAGTATTACTTTGAATGCAAAAAGAAAAATTCCAAATGAGTTTTCTTTCATTTATTTTTTGTGGCCAAATGCATCTGAGATATAATGCTCTTGATAAAATAAACTCTCTTTTCACATGCCACACTAAATGACAAGTTATATTGTAACACAAAATTCTTAAATCAAATTTCCAATGGGATAAGGTGACCTGATTTAAAAACGAAAAAAAAAAAAGAAAGAAAGAAATACGCACACACAAAACTACAGATAATGACACAATCAAGCTTTGGCAGATGATACTTCAGGTGATGAAATGTACGCTTAATACAGTTGTTCTTAACCTGGGCTTGATCGAACCCTTGGGGTTCGGTGGAACCTCCGCCACAGAGGTCCACCCCTCAGTCTAAAAAATAATATTTTATTTTTTACTAAAGAAGGGTTCGGTGAATGAGCATATGAAACTGGTGGGGTTTGGTGCCTCCAACAAGGTTAAAAACCACTGGCTTAATATGATCTTCAAAATAGTTTTAAAGTTGAGGCAAAATCACTGTTTTTTTCCCAATTTCATCTGTTAAGAGATCAAACCTATTCAGATTGTAAAAGCTTGACATGTCGGATGATGTCCTTACCTTCCAGTCAAGTTTAGTTTCCAGAGGTCATTCACTACCTGAAAGTTTGAGGTCAATACAGTTTTCCCAAGATACTGATTGTTATGGCACTATGCTAAAACTTTAATTGTGTTTATTCAAAATGCTGTAACTTTTCAACTTTGAAGGCACCTCCATGTATTATATACAATCCTAAATGAACTCAAGTGTACAATTGGAATATTTGATTGACTCAATTTTAATTTTTTGACATGAGAACCATTTTGCCAGAGCTGTTCAAATATGGGTTAATGCAGTTATGCAGCACACCAATATGTACTGGCCAATCCTTTATATGTGTATATATAAAGAATTGTAAAAAACATTTTTAAATGAATGAATGAATGAATGAAAAAACAATTGAGTAATGAATAAACAAACAAAAAAATAAATATGGTAAATAATTTGGAATTGCATGCTTGCATACTGAGAAAAATAATGGGCACCCCAGCCCCGGCCTACATGTATTCCTTTTTTTTTGTGAGCGACATTGTTATCTTGGTTTTCAAATGTTTGTATTGGATTCGTTATTAACATGTAAACACTTTTCCAAAATATGTCTTAATAGCTGGAACAGGCTGTAGTGAAAGAGGTGGCTTGGTTTAAGGACGCAGCATTAAGGCTTGAGAGGATGAAAACGGTTCACCTGGATCAAGACCTCATATCAGAGCAACTCAATGAGCAGAAGGTTGGGAACAATGAACAATATGTTAAACTTAAAAAAAATATATATGAGATTTCAGAGTTCAGAATGTTGACTAAGCAGGTTGATTTGTCTCCTGAATAGATTTTGGCAGTGGAGATTCTTCAACACAGGTTCAATATTGAGAAGATGGTAAAAATAGCCGAAATCTTGCAAACGTACAGCAAGGAAAGTGAAGCAAGGAATCTTCAGGTATTGTCTTGTTTACACCTTCAATGAAAAATGTGCTGTTGGCTTTTAAAATTTCGTGTCATTTCTCTCTGCAGACCCCATTAGATGCCTTACAGGAACAATGTGCCACCACATCAGCTACTAATTCCCATGGAGTTTTGCAGCTTGAGCATGCTCAGTCACTCCTTGTTCAGTTCTCAGAGGGCCTTGCTGAAGTTTCACCCTGGCTAGAAGAAACTCAAAGCCTTGTTGGGAAGCTCTCCCTTAACACAATTAGTTATGAAGCATTCCGTGAGCAACAAGATCTTCTGCAGGTAATAGGAGCCTTCTTCTCATTATCATTTTGTTCTTCTAACAAAGGTTCTCTTCCAACTTACAGGGTTTGTGTTACGTATGTGTGTTGTGTGCTCTATTAAGCTTGAGATCCTTTGTTAAAATTCCCTAATGGGAGGTGCTAATTAGCATGTCTGGTGCAGTCATTGTAACACAAGCATAGGCTTCCCGGTGTTTAATTTGCCTGAAAAACAAGATCCAAGTCAGTCCTTCCAGTCGTTCCTAAAACCTTTTTGTTGAGGTCACTAACATTATGTAAAAATAATGACAGGGACGTCATATCATCATTTTTTTTAAAAACAGATGCATTAACTTCATTTAGTTTAACTGTTGTTGAAGGTTTGTTTTAGATCATTGCTTCTGTATGACAGTATGTCAAGCCACTTTGTGGATGTCTCAAGGGAATAAATAGTGTGCCTGAATGGCACTGAATTTCTTAAATAATAAAAAGAAAACAGAAGTGTTTATGCGTTCAGACCCAGTGGCCTTTGTACATCCCACCCTTTTGACCTGGGCTCACAGGCATCGTTTAAACAGTAATCCATGTCTTCTTTACACCTTGGCTGGATTGCTATGATGCACTCTATTTTAGAATCGGGCAGTCCAGTGGTCCAAAATGCTGCTGCTCACCTATTAACTGGTATTTGTAAGCGGTAGTACATAACTCCAATTCCTGCCTCCCTGCACTGGCTCGCTGTGGATTTAAGATTTCATTTCATGAAGATTCTCCTACGATTCATTTACAAGTCATTTAATGGTCTTGCCCCTCCTCATCTCGCTGATCATCACTTTCACACTCCTGCCTTTGGCCTTAGAGCTACGGACCAGATACTACTGGAGGGGTCGCGGACTAAGCTTTTCTGGGGCCTGCCCTTCCCTTTTGAATGACCTTCCGTTTAATGTCAGGCAAGACCCCTCTGCCAAAATTTAAAACTCATCTGAAGACAAATTTCGACTCTTTAGCTTCCGACTCAATATGAGACTTGTCATTGTCTTGTTTGTTTTTCATTTTCTTTATATTTTATTTGTATTTATTTATTATACATTGCTTGGTTTATTGTGCGTTAATGTACTCTTTCACTGTGTATGTTATTGCATGACTGATTTCACCACATGTAGAGCAGTACATCTACATAGCAATGACTATTTTAAAGTGCTTTATGCATAAAATTAAATTCGGTCGAATCCTGGGTGCGCCCATCAGTAGATCAGTCGTAGCCAGCAATGAAGGTTGCTCCCTTTTTATGCACAGAGGTCAGGCCTCAGGCCCCAAGAGTGACGTTAAACTATTTTATTCTCTTCCTCCATTGCTAAGGATCTGAGAGAGTCTGTTGCTGAGCATCGGCCATTGATCTCACGCTTATGCACCTTGGCAAAACGCCTGTCAGAGTTAAACCCAGTTCAGGGAGAGGGATTTTATCACAAAGCTTCTGAGGCTGAAGCGCGGCACGCAGCCATCAGAGACCGTGTCAGGGAGACTGCCATTCTACTTGAAGAGTCCTTACCCAGATTTGCTCAAGTAAGGTTCTATCCATTGCAAATTAAGGACATGCAAATACAATAATCTCAAAAATTAATCAGATGGCACACTGCAATTAGTTTTACTAGATACTGATACAATCTTGGATGGATTGGTATTGTTTTATATGCAGAATTTTCAGAAAATTAAAGACAGGAATAAAATACACTTGTACATGTTTAATTTTGATTGAAATAATAACAAAAACATTCTTGTTGCTGCAGCTAAATGAGAGGATGGTTCTTCTCAGAGAAAGTCTTGACCGCTTACGGAGTCACATGCAGACTCCAGAACATCTTCAGTGCGTGACTCCGAGGATTCAAGAACAGCTGCATGACAACAAGCACACGCTGTCCGAACTGTCCAAGTTGGAGCTCAGCCTCAGAAGTGTAACCACACAGGCAGAAGACTTAGTGACGAACACTCAGACTGCAGGGGATTCGTCCATCAGCACAGGTTACATTGCTTGGATGTAGCTTTTTTTTTTTTTAACATACATCTACTCATATTAGTATGTTGCCCTTACTGTATCAATGCTGCTTCTTAACAAAATGTCTGCTACATTCTGACATTACCAGCAATCCAGGAGCAAGTCTCAACGCTTTCCCAGCTGTTAAGCGAGACACAAAACCAGGTTCAAGAACGGGAAAGTTGGTTGCTCAAACTACTTGACTTATCCATGAAGTTTTGGAGTGATGTTGCTGAAATCACCGCAGTACTCAATAATGCTCAGCAGGCGGTTTTGGATCTTAATGCGAGCCAGACGGACTCTGAAACAATCCGCCAGAGCTTAGAGACCGTGCAGGTTAGTCTAGGAAATCTTACATTAGTCTCACTTTCACACCAAATTTGTCGCGATTATCCTCTTTCGTTCTGACACAATAGACTCTCAAGGAGGATATTGACACTTTGCAAGGAGATCTCGACACACTGGGTGTTCTCGGAATGGATCTGATGTCAGCATGTGGGGACACAGACAAACCAGATGTCACAAAAAGCCTTGACGAAGTAAGCAATACTTTGAAATGAATCATTTATGTTGTTATTAGATGTAACAACTATGTGTTTGACCTTTTTAAGCTTTATTGTCTGTGGAACAATTTGAGTAAACTGTGGAATGAATGCCATGAGAAGCTGGAGGAGTCCTTGCAAATGGCCTTAGATTACCAAGACACAATGCAGGTGTGTAATGAATATTAATCTTTTATGCCAAATAAAGGTACGACTCCCAATCATTTTATGTTTATAATTCACGCATCTAGGGACTTTTTGAGTGGTTGAAATCTGCAGAACTGAGGTCAACCGAAGAATTCATGGTTGGAACTGATCTCGAGTCAGTCAAAGAGCAGTTGCGTGAACTCAAGGTGAGAATTCACAACATGGCCGCCGTGGCTACATTACGTGTGCATCCATATGAAATAATTAGTTCATGGTATTACAGTGTGCGGAAGTTGTCGTTTACTCTGTACCTGCTGTACCTTCAATACAGCGCCCTCGAATTAACTTATTTGCTGATTTTTATTCTTTAACAGTTTTATTGTATTTGTTTAATGGCCATATTCTCCACATATTCAATTTTTTACACAGACACACATGCACACACTCACTTTTTTTTTCAGTGGATTAATAGTAGCTATCTGTATTGTACTGTACTGTATTATTCATACATTTTCAGTATTTGCCCCTGTACGCTGGGAATTGCAAGGTTCCACTGAATATTGCAAGCTTATGACCTCTCTATTTGTTTTTCTCAGGAATTTAAGCGAGAACTATACCAGAAGAAGATTGAAATGGAAAGCCAAAACCATCGCTTTGTGTGTCGATTGTCTCCAGGCTCAGAGCGTCCATGCTCAGTCTCACCTCTGTGCGACTTTCGTCTACGTTGGGACAGTCTGGAGTCAGAGACTGTCGGTAGACAGGTTAGTGTATGACGATATCGATAGAATGCAATGTTTATGTTCTGCCTCCTTACAATAATTTTCCAATAAAATGGAAATGATCATGCAGTTGAAGTCTTTTCCTTTTGCAGCATCAACTGGAGTGTGCTCTACTGGGTCTGGGCCAGTTTCAAAATACATTGGATGAATTGCACACATGGCTTGCCCATACTGCTGAACAATTACAGGGCAAAAAAACGATCAGCATCGACCTGCAGGCTTGTGAAATAGAGCTGGCTAAACACAAGGTTGGTTGGTGATGAGATAATCATGATCTTAAACCATGTAAAACCATATCGATCACTCTTATGTACTAAACAAAAAACATAAAAAAACATATAAAACATAAAGTATATCAAGAAAAAGTTAGTGTCTGAGTGTGTTCACATAAATCCATAAAAAGAAGATTAGAGAAGGTCACTTTGCATGTGTCAATTGGTTACTTAAATGTGCATCCCTGGCAGAGGCATCACAGAATGCTTTGCTCAACTATGTGGACGTGATTTATTATTCAAATCGCATTTAAAAAAACAAAATAACACAAAAATCCCAGACTTCATCCTAAACGTAACTTTTTACTTTAGGCCTGATTGCGTAAATAATTTGCATTTCAGTTCATGAAACCACGACTCCGAAACGTAACGCAAACATTGCTCAGACATGCTCAGTCATTTCAATGAGGATAATGTGTTGCTTATTGCATTACAATATAAACACTGTCTTTTAAAAGTTGCTGCTGCGTATTTATGCTTTAGCACTCAGCTAGTTCTTCCTGGGTACATGTACGCTTGCTTCCTATTTAGACTTTGTTTATACTCTGTACATGACACTGACACACCAATAGACAAAACCCATACATTTGCTCATGAAAATACATTATGGAATGTCTCCATTTGCTTTTCCTTATAGGTCTTGCATAATGATATCATGTCTCATGTTCGCACAATGGAGTCCCTGAACCAGGCTGGCAAGGAGTTGCTGGAGGTTGGTTCTGGGGACTGTGCACACGGTCTTCAGTCTCGATTGGACCAACTACGTGAAAAATGGGACTTTGTTCGTTGTGAAACTGAACGTTATCAGCTGGAGTTAGAGAACAGACTCAGTCAGGTAATGCTTTTGACTTACAAGGGTGCAATGAATGGGGTGCCATTTGTAAGGTGGCTCACACTGAAATTAAAAGCAACATTTTGTCCTATTGTTTTCAAAAACATTCGATTTATATTATATTCTATTTATATTTTATATTAAATATTTTGATTATGTGCTGAATCAAACTTGTCATAACAGTAAATACTAAAATAAAATGTATCCCCCTTGCACAAAGGCCCATATTCTGACACAACCACTATATAAAGAATTTAAGATGTGTGGACATCCTGGAACATTTGCTTTTCTTCATACTTGTAAATGTCATTTGAATCTATGAGAAAGGTAAATCACATTTAAATTTTGAAAATACTTGACACCAGCTTTAAAAGTTGCCAGTCGGGGCATGCAGACAGCTCAGGCAATGCAGCTTTATGAATGTACTTATTTTAAGTCTGCCTAAAATAACGCCAATATAAATCATTTCATGAGAAGACTGTAGTTGTGACTTGGTGCATGTTTTAAACTGTAACAGTGCTTTTTTTTTTTTTTTTTTTTTTTTTTTTGCTTGATAAACGTTTTTCCTCATCTGAGCTCACATTTGCCATGAAAAAATCCAACACAACATGATGATTGTTTTTATATTGGTCACAAGTTGAAACAGTGAACAAGTGGGAATGTGCATATTAATTTTGTTGGTAATTGCTCACAGTTTTAAATGACAACTGGATGTGACAAACCAAGCCTGGAACGAGTATTAAGCTTGTTTTCCTTCAGTGAGGTTGTTTGGAATCACGCTGACTCCTAATTTTGGAGCATCCCAAAATTGTTTCGAAGCTGACACAAAAAATATTTTCAATCTCTTTCTGCGTTTACATTGAGGGATAATTTTAGTATAAACATGATGTTTACATACAGACCTATTATATGTGCCAATATTTAACCCATTCAAGTGTCCCTTTTAAGGTTAAACAGGATGTTAAAACACTTTGGTTAGGTTGTTTGCGTTTACATGCAAGACAAATGAAATGCCAAAGGCACAATTGGCCTAAGTCATTTTTACTTGTTCAGCAATTAATTAAGGGTCTATTTGCTTTTTGCTCTCTTGTTGGTTGAATGTTTTGTTAAAATATCAATGAAAAGATACAAATGCTTGTTCTAAAAAAAAGAAAGAAATCTTGTTATCCCAAAACCGAAAAATATGACGTTGATTATTATATGCAGATTGCGATAAATATGTAGTTTACCTCAAACCATTAAAAGATATAATTTTACGGAATTTACATTCGGATTTACCATATTTTTTAGGTTTTCATTTCATTAAACTATTCAAATTATATTTCGGTTTGTGTGTGTGTGTGAATGTGTGTGTGTGTGTGTGTGTGTGTGTGCAAAAAAAGTTACTGAAGAATCCAACCCAGACCGAAAACATTATTGAATCATAAGCTGCTGTTCAGCGTGACCAAACGCACTCCATATCCAATAGCGCACTCTAGCGGTGAAAGCAATTGTGGGCAACCAACTTTTACCCATCCCCTATTCTTTTCTTTTGGTAAAAATGCATTTGGATTTTCTTGGCAGGTTCAAGATATAACTGTGGAGATTCAGGACCTCCTACAGTGGCTGGACAATACAGACATCAGATTACCATCTTCCAAATCTATGTGGGGCATGCCAGAATCAGCCACTGAAAGGCTTAATGCTCACTTGGTGAGACACACAAACTCCTATAACAGTTAGAAGAAGCTTTAAGTTGACCTTCCGCTTCCTTTGCTCTGCACAACTGCAACAGGAGTTGTGTAATGAGATGGAATCAAAGCTTCACACCTACACAAAAGTGAAAAATGCTATTCAAAGAATGGTGGAAAGCAGCAATGTTGTTCCGGGATCGAGTACAGAGCACAACCTGTCAATCTTAGAACAGAAGTGGTCTGCTGTTTACAACAAAGTTCAAGAGCGAAAGGTTTGCCATGTCATAAGTTTGTTTTCTATTCTAGCTGCTTTATACAGCAAAACATTAGCCAGCTAAGTGTGCCCTGCTATTTTTAGGTGAAGCTTACAAAAGGCTTGAGTCTGGCCAAAGAATTCCACAGTGACATTCAAGACCTTCTCACCAAGATTTCCAAGTGTAAGGAGTCGATTGGACTTCTCCCAGCTCCCAGCTTTGTTCTGGACACACTTTATAAGCAATTGCAGGATCACAGGGTAGGGCATTCTATTCTATTCTATTCTATTCTATTCTATTCTATTCTATTCTATTCTATTCTATTGATTCCAGTGTGACGATGTGTTATGCCTGTTTGTTTTTTAATTGATGTTTCTCAAAAGACATTGTTGGATGAAGTGAATGGTTATGGGGAGAAGAAGACCACGGTGGAGAGTGCAGGAAGTAGACTTGCTGAGCTTAGCAGGAAAGAAGATTGTGATATCATTCATAACCTTATCATGACTGTCCAGGATCGCTACAATAAACTACAGCAGTGTATTTCGGAAAGGGGGATTATGCTGGAGGAAGTCAAAATGAATGCCAAGCAGGTAGAGAGCTTTATACATTCCCTATCATAATAAAACATTTACCTTCATTGGGAAAAATGACATCACGTTTTGAGCTAACAACCCCCTTTAATCTATTTCAGTTTAATGAAGCTTGGCGTCTCCTGGTGGACTGGATGTTTGAAGTTGAAGAAACCTTAGACAACCATAAAGAAATTGCACAGTCACATGAGGAGATTAAACAACAACTAACAGAGCTGAAGGTGCAGTCCATGCTTAACAACAAAGTTTGTAATCATTTGTGCGTGTCCATTGATCCGAATCATTTTCTCTAGGAGTTCCAGAAAGTGCTGAGATCCAAGAGGCCTATGTATGAGGCAACTCTAAAGAGTGGCGGAAAACTTCATGAGAGAGCCCAAAGTGGCCATGACCGACAGCACCTGGAAAACCTCCTGGCTGAATTGAAAGACACGTGGGACACCATCAGTGGAAAGTCTATGGAGAGGTATTATACTATGTTGTTCTTGGCAGTAGAAAATGAATTTTATTCGGTTTAAATGATGCTCAATAAACATATATTTTTTTTCCTTTTGCAGACAACACAAACTTGAGGAAGCTTTGCTGTTCTCAGGAAGGTTCACAGATGCCCTTCAAGCGCTGAATGACTGGCTTTACAGAGCTGAGCCCCATTTAGCTGAGGACGTTGCTATCAGTGGAGACAAGGACATGGTCAACAGCCTGATAGATAAACATAAGGTATGGCACCAGTGACTGAGCCAGAATCATTATTATTATTTTATTTATTTTTTTATTTTGGGGTGGCAAGAATGATTATGCCTTCGTTTTGGGATGGCAACATATGATCAGAATTTAAGGTATTGGAATAGTTTTAAAAAGGTTTTATAACAGTTTCTGCATGAATTGTTAAATAGACAGAATAAAGAAGAGGGAAGCAATACAAGAGACGTGAGAAGGAAAGATTTACCTGGAGGTCCTCTTGGGTGTCTAGTATGGTGGAGCTGCTCACTCTCACTCTCTGAGTCTGATTACAGGGCTCATAGGGAAACATCTGAAACTATATGTGTATGACTTCAATAATTTCTAACTTGACCTGTAAATGAACAGAACTCACTAGTGACATTGTCAAAAGTTTGTGTACCTGGAGACTGACTTGGGACCACTGGGCACTTCTCTCTCTCTCTGAATCTGTCTCTTCTATCTGCTCACCCTGTCATTCTGTGCCTCAGCTGGCTTCTTCTTCCAAACTGCTCCCTCACTGAAGAAGAAAGCTACGTCCGCTGCCCTTTTGCCATGTCTGTGCTGCTCCAACATAATACACTCGTGCTAAATGTTGAACATTTAAACCATATGACCATCATTATAGCTAGTACTCAGGGTTTGAGATTAGATTTTTTTTGCTCACAAGCCACTGTGTATAGTTGTTTCCTAGTGTTACTCGCTATTCAGCATTTTTACCAGCCACAATTTTGTTCTTTGGATAATTATGTTTTTGATTACAGCTAACTCTAACATACTCAAATTCACTTGAACAAGATTTACAAGTTTTTTAAATGTAAAAGACCCACACTCAAATCAAGACTACGTCATTGTGTAACGCTACAGGTCGGTATCAAGTATTGAGCTCTGATAAGGTTTTGTTGTAAGGTTGCCCTCCTTTTATATAAAAATGTGCAGTCTTCAATGCTTCTTTTCAACTGTTCACAGGGACCCATAAAGGTAACAGTTTAAGGATGACTTTTCCTATGAGTTGAAATGCTAATCTTCCCACTTATTGCTTAACTTTTAACGATGTTTATAAATTCGTCCGAATATCGGACACACCCACTGTGTAAAGAATTTAAGCTGTGTGGACACCTTGCGGCCATCCACCGACACTCAGTGGTGACTGGACTGTGGCTGTAACTCGCACGTGCCTTCGTGCCAAATCTGCGCTTAGCGTAAGTGCACTGCAGTCGGAGTGCATGAAACGTTCCACATGACATGCCTGAACGTAGCAACAGCTGTGATGCGGTGTTTGCATGGGTGGTGGGCTCAGGCCAGCGTGGCCTATAGGGTGGCCAGGATTCAGCATGAGGTGGCCAAAGCCACCCCCTGCCACCCCACCGCTCTTTCAGTGTATGGCACCAAAACAATTGATGCATTACCCTTATCCTCTACCATGTTCTGCAAAACATATTGCTTTTTTAACTACATCACAATCCGGAGAACCTCCTTTTTTTTGTTTTTTCACTTCACTGTAGACTTTATTAGTGTCACTATTCTGCAAGTTCTCATCATTGTTCTTCTCACTTAGGCATTTCAAAAGGAGTTAGGAAAGCGAGCAGGGTGCATTAAAACCCTGAAGCGCTCTGTCAAGGACCTGACCAGGAGCAGCACTGCTGATTCACATTGGTTGCAGGAGCAAATGGATGAACTGGAAGGCCGTTGGGAGGTGGTGTGCAAACTGTCAGTTGGTAAACAGGACAGACTTGAGGCTGCATTTCAGCAGGTAATTCAAAGCACAGTGTTAAAGTGCTATAGAATGTTGACTCCCCTCTTTCTTGTTTTCATAAGGCTGAGAAATTTGATGGCCTTGTCCACTCTTTCATGGAGCGCCTCACTGAGGTGGAGAGGCTGTTTAAATATGGAGTCATACCAGATTACGAGGAAGGTTTGCTGGCCTTCCACAAACAAAATGAGGTAAGGAACATTTACGCTTGAAAGAAAGACAATATGGGAAGGTCAAACGTGGGAGGGAGGTGAAGGCCACAAAACTATTCTGGTTCGGATTCAAACCAGGCTCAAGGGCACTCAATCTGACAATGGAGATGGAGCAAGGGAGCTCATCACAGATGATCAAATGTTGATGAAAACATTTGCTTCTTTTATTACAGGAGGCAATGCTTACCTTAAAAGCTCAGACAAGTGAGTTAGAAAATATCCGGTGTCTGGGCGAAAAGATCCTCTCATCTTGTCACCCAGACTCAGTAATAACCCTCAAATCCTGGATGGGTGTCACCAAAACCCGCTATGAAGAGGTGAGAGATCTCTGCAACAGCATTAAAAAAATGACACATTAATCAAATATTGGGTCAGAAATAACCCAACATGAATCAAATACAGACAGACATACCTTATTGGGGTATTCATTTATTGGTAGCCTCAAAGTTTAGGCCAAAATTAATTACTTTTTTAAAGACTTTTTGGCATTTTAAAAACAGTTGTGTAAAAAATAACTCAATTATTGTTCAAAAAAGGACCAATCCAATATTTGGATCAATTTGACTCAACTTTCCAGAAAGTGATGTTTGAAATATCTCAAATACTGGATGTCTCCCTTTTGGCCTTTAATTGGGTTATTGTTGATCCAACTGTTTTAAGAGCATGGATTAGGTCGTTTTATATTTATTTTGAATCAACATTTGGGGTAAATGAGGAATTGGGCTCAACCCAAAATATGTTGTTGTTTTGCTGTTGAAATAAATAACCCAAAATGTTGATTCGGCCCATTTTTCACCCGATTTGTTATTTTTGACCAAACGGTTATTCGAGGGTTTATCTGTGACAATATTGATTATCAGCAAATTCTTTTGTGCTTTTTCTGACATAGGTTTTGACGTGGGCCGAGCAACAATGCCTAAGGATCCAGACCAGTTTAGCTTTACTGGAGGCAGAGAGAGAGGAGGTCCAGAGGCTGTTGGAGTGGATCTCTTCAGCACAAGAAGCTCTCAGCATCAGAGAAGAAGAGCCTGTTCCTGAAAACACAGAGCAGAACCAAGAACTTATTGAGCAGCACTGTGTATGTTTTTTTTCTCTGTCATGTAAATGAATTCACGTTAGTGTAGCTACTTAGAACTTTATATTCCAGCAGTTTGCTAAAGGTGATTTCCTTCTTCAGATATTCATGGAGGAGCTAAACAAAAAGCTGCCAGAAATTGAAAATGCAACAAAGTCCTGCAAACACAAGAGTGTTTCGAAGCAGCGGGTTTCCCCCAGCAAACGACCAATCACAAGTAAGAATGTTGCTGTTAATGTGCCTCTTTTACTTGTAGAAGCAAAATAAACAGGTTGTGTTGAGCATTTACTTCAGTGAACTGATATAAGATTACCACTACCAGAGAGGCGGAGCACCATGAAGTTGCAGCCACCAGCACCGCTCCCCCTGGAGCACCTCGATCCCCAGACTCCACATCTCAGTCAGCTGGTCATTCAATGGCAGAAACTTTGGCTCCTGGCACTAGCAAGACAAAAACATCTAGAACAACACCGGCAAAAACTCAAAGAGGTCATTGTGGGGTTTTTTTGTTTTGTTTTTTTAAGATGCCATGATAAAACATGAATACTATTAGAAGAGTACAATGTGTATGCATCCATTTGTATTAGCCATTGGAAAACAAACCCCACATGATTGCTTTTTTCTTAATTACAGATAGAGGAATTTGCCAACTTCGATTTTAATATTTGGCGAAAACGTTACATTCAGTGGATCAGCCATTTAAAGTCTCGCATACTAGATGTATTCCGCAACATTGACCGGGATCAGGATGGACGCATTAGCCAGAAAGAGTTCATCGACTACGTCCTGGCTTCTAGTAAGATCCATTGCCTCTTGCCTTTTGTTGTTTTGTGTAAATGTAAAATTAACACAGAACCTGATTTGAATGACAGCAAAAATATCCAGTGATTGTGATGCAGTTACAAGCACAAAAAGCATACAAAAATCAGTTTATGACAACTGCTATTTAACAAAGTAATTAAAAAAAATTAAATTGGACAAATTGCACCATTGTCGCTAATGTCAACATTTTTTTTTTTCTGTATGAGAATATAATACTGTATTGTAGTTCTCTCATATCAAATGGCCAATGATACCTTAAAATCCGATTTACCAAAGAGCACCAGATACAGTAATAATTCTGTCTTTACCTTCAACGTCCACCTTTGACTGCAGAATTCCCCACCAATTCGCTGGAGATGAATGCAGTGGCAAATATCTTTGACATGAACAGTGATGGTTTCATTGATTACTATGAGTTTGTAAGTGCACTGCACCCCAGTAGAGATCCCTACAGAAAAACTATGGATGCCGATCAAATCAACGAAGAGGTATAAGCGATTCCTGCTAGCGATACAATTACCTGCCGTGGCTTATGTGTCACTTGTTGTACATGCATCTTTTTTTTTTTTTTGCAGGTGAGCCGTCAGGTATCACAATGTAATTGTCCTAAGAGGTTCCAAGTGGAGCAGATTAGTGCCAACAGATACAGAGTGAGTAATCATTTGCATCTGGTACTTGGAATACTAGGTTAGGGTACCTATGTTTTCTTTACAAGCAATACTTTTCTCAGTCAATTACCATTACAAATGTTCAACTGTGTGCAGTTTGGAGATTCCCATCAGTTGCGAATGGTTCGCATGTTGCGGAGCACGCTGATGGTCAGAGTGGGAGGAGGCTGGACCGCTCTAGATGAGTTCCTGGTGAAGAATGATCCTTGCAGAGGTGAGGTGACTGCAAAGTGCTAAACTGGACTTGTACAAATAGAAGGCCACTGTTTGATGACAATAAGTGTCAATGCACAAAACATAAAAACAAATATGGATGGATAAGCAAATCAGGATTTTAAATGGCAACAATGAAAACATTTTTGGTTTTGCGTACCGGATAGTCAAGGTTGTTGTAATCGTGACCTCTACTATGGGTAAAGCACAGTACAGTATATGTTTGTGTATAATAAAGGAATAAAGACCAAAGCATTGCACCTTTGAGCTGATAATATGAACAAAAGTATGTTCAACAGTCTTTTACTCATATGGGCTTACAAAACAACATTAACACTGCCTACGAGGGTTTTTGGTAGCGGTCAGTATTATACAGTGTGCCGTTATTTATTCTTATATTTACACCCTCCTTTTACCCCTTTCACTCCCGGTGGAGCAATGTGTCCCACAGCTTTTCAAAAAATCGCAGTGGGTATAGGAATGGTAGCAATAAGATAAAATGGAATCCCAGTGGTTCATTACACAAATATCTACAGTTTCTAGTGGCCTTTAGCAACTTTTCCATTCACTGCCACTGTTAACAAGATAGGTGGCGTTGTACAATTTCTTGTGAACTCAAATGTGCTATACAAGAGTGTTACTGTAGTTTACACTGATTACTATGTAGTTTAGGCCTTTGGTGATCATTTTCACTTCTCTGGCATGTTATTATTATTATTATTATTATTATTATTATTATTATTATTATTATTATTATAAAATACCAATGGGACAAAAAAAGCCAGGGCCAGTAACCTAATGTATGAGGAAATTGTATCACTAAGTGGAAATTTAAAAAATAATTTCCCAAGTATCCCATGCTTCTAAACAAGTAACATATGACAAAGGTTTTATTTTTTTCTGAAATTAAAAAAAGTAGTTAGTGAAAGGGTTAAACCATTGCTTCTCATTTATATTTTACAAGCCCCCCCCCCCCCTCCCACCCACACTCCCCCCAGAAACCGAAAACATTTTGTACCCCCCTCCCAATTGCCACACCGCCCATTAATAAGATTAGTACAAATCCATAAAAATTGTATAAGTATACCTAAAACTGTATCTGTCACGGTGGGGTATGGCGGTTTGAGGAGGTGCGGGATGTGGGAAAGGCGGAACCAATAAAAATGCAGGACTGACTGGGGTAAGGCTCGAGTGAAGGTGATTTAATAACAAAGGCAGGGTTGAAAGAATCGAAAAATACAAAGTACAAACCAAAAACGTTAAACTGAAGCTGACTGGGGGCGACAAGGAACGGGAGGCAGCACGGGAAGGAGGGCAACGCGAGGCAAGACGGCGAGGGGAAGACGTACAAAGACCCGACAAGGGATGAGGCAAAACGCTGGGGCTTAAATACTAACAGAACTAATGAAGACTCAAAACACCTGGGAACAACAAGGGGCAGGGAAACTGACTGGATGACACACACGGGCGACGGGTGAAGTTAATTTACAGTAAGGACACGCGGGAAACCTATAACGCAGAGAACCTATAACTAAACTAAGCAACCCAAAACCTACAACAAAACACAAACAGATCATGACAGTATCCTTTTACACAAGAAAGCAATATTAAAAAAAAACTTTCAATTGTTAACCACTTTTTTACTGCATTTATACAGGTTAAAGTTTTGTCAAATATGCGGCCCGCGGACCAGTTTTGGCCTGCAAATGAGTTTAATCCTGTAAAGTATTAAAAAATGAGCTGAATGTTTTTAATGAATGAAAAACGTTTTTAATGACTATTAGTCATGTTATGTTTCATGATTCATAGTGATACTGTGCTTTTACTAAATTGAACAGTAATAACAAAATACAGTACCAATAAATTTGAAGTTGTTGTTTTAAAGTTATATACTGGATATAAACAGTATACCATGATTTTATTGGCCCAGCTCACTTGGAAATAGATTTATTTATTTATTTATTTAAGGCTCGCAAGCTAAAATGAGTTTGACACCCCTGGTCTGGTCTAAGCAGAAAAAAAGTGCTTCAAAGTGCAATAAATAAATAAAGAAATAAAGAAATAAAAAAGATGTCAATCCATATTTTATCACAGTTACACTTCACATGGCAAATACCAAATCATATTTCTTGGGGTCATCCGCATCCGCAAGACTCAAAATGCACCAACAAAATATTAAATATGTAAATAGCAGGTTTTGTACTGGTCAGTTACTTTTCCTTCATTTTTCTGTTGGACTACAATCCAAAGCAATGCTGATTGTCAACTGCTCCTTTGTCAACAACAGTAAAGGATCGGACCAACCTAAAGATCAAGGAGAAGTACTTTTCTCCCACTGGGAGCACTTCAAAAGGTTTGACAGTCAGTAGGTCCAACTCAAGCCTCAGTCTCTACAGCAGTGCCTCGGCCCCCACTAGCCCCATGACTCGCAAGGCAAGCTATTACTTAGTCGAACTTTTTCCATTTTTACTTTCGATAAATCCACTACCCTGCATGTGAAAACATTGAATGAGATTTATGTTGTCAATTGAAAAGGATTTTACCAACGGCGGCGGATGAGTAACCCGCCTTGCTTTTTAGGCTTTACTCCGCCGAAGTTTTTCAGGGGATCGTTGCATTCGTCCACGAAGTTCCATTGCTGCATTGGGATCTGAACTCCTGTTTGTCACAACAGAGGGGCACGACTCTCTATCACCATCAGGTCAGGCTGTCACAGCAGTTATATCAACTGTCAAAAAGCTATCTATTGCAGCTAATAGTTAACTATTAAGATCTAAATATATGCTTATGAAACAGTATATGACTTTGTTTTCATTCTACTTCACCCTTCAGAAGAAGCTGAGAGGCTACTTCCCACATGATTTCCTCTGCCTCGCAGCTCCATGTGCTCCATAAACCCAAACAGCCTGATGGCCCTGAATGACAGACAGATTTAAGTAGGAGTGTTTTGACCAAAGGGCTATCAAAAACAAATACAAAAAGTAGACAACAATGAAGAGAAACAACAATGAAGGTCAAGATACAGAAAAGATCTGCAGCTGTGGAGGGTCTATGTGAAAGTAAAGACATTAAAGCTGTCTCTTCACGTGTGGTGAAAAAGGATTTTTCATTACCTACTTCTAATTCACACACGAGAATATACGTTATTGCATATGAAGCTATTGTACAGGTTTTGCATGGAAACGCATGGTAGCCTGCTGAGCAGTGTTTTTGCCCCTTTTAGAATTGTTTTCTGATATTAATAATAGCAGAATCAGAAAGTGTCAACTGCTCAGTAGTAATTGTTTGCTTAATTTAGAGGACGTCAGTGCTCGGCCTTGACCATTTGTATAGTCGGAGACTGATATGGGGGCAAAACATATTCTCACTTTGTTACCCACTGAGTATCCAAAAAGACAAATACCAAAGCCACTGTGTATGCGAGGCTACTGCATGTTGTCCCCAGAGTACTATGGAATTGTTTTTTGCTACAAAGATGATATTGTTGGCAGGGCCACGCCTTTACATCTTTCATGGTTTCTGCTGACACGTGTTTAATTGATCATGTCTTGTTTTAATGCTTAGTAGTTTTAGGATAGTTTTATCATTTGAATTTATGTACCCAACAATGCAAAATGGCATTTTGACAAGATTTTGTCAAGATTCGTTTCGATGTATATTTTTATGAAACATTGTTGTGAAAGAGTAGATCTGATTTTTCCTTTTAAGTGCAGCAAAGATTTCCACTTTGTCTTTCATTTTCTTCTCACATGAAGAGCACTTTGTGTCTTGACTACAGTTCAATTTATACGCAAGAAAGGTAGTTATGACATACATGTTAATGAAAATTCATGTTAATGAAATTGCTTTTGTTCATATTCATAAAGTAATTCGTCTACTCCAACAACATAATTTACATTATTTGTTTCCACTTGTCGAGCCAGTAACCTGAATCCTAAGGGAGTCTTGTTGCTTGTTTTTTTTCTTGAAATGTGCAATGTCTTTATCAGCTCATGCAAACAACACAATTGCAATTTGCACCCACTGCTTTATTGCTCATTTTAGTATGTGGAATATGAGCAATAGCACGTAACTTTACCCTGCGGTAAAATGAAATAAAAGGTCTGTAACTTTACCCTGGAGTGAAATGAAATTAACCTTTGGGGAACTGTCAATTCACGGCAATTAAACGACGGTTAGTGAAAAAACTATACTTCTTCCCTATCTTTGTAACTGATGCGCAGCAAAAATGCACCATTGTTCTTGTTTTTCCGGATCTGACAGCAATTATAATGCTGTAAGGTAGTTGCATTTGGTCTATGCAGTTGTGAATTGATTAAATATTTTTACAGCATAGAAAACTTGATATCTTAATATCTTTTTTGCCTGAATTTCTATTTGGATGTGAGTTGATTTTGTGTGTGTATGTGTGTGGCTTGGGGACATTTAAACTCAATTACTATGCACTCCTAATCTGTACATTTCTCTGCATCCAATATTCAAAACGATGTCCAATGTGAGTGACCTCTCAATTTAAGTCTCTCATTTTCTGATTGTTTATCAATAAATGCATCATTTGCTACAAAATGCAAATATCCTGCGTGATTATATTGCCTCACTTATGAAGCAAGAATGTAGTAAGTATGTAGTCTGATGGCTTATATCATTTGAAAATACAAATATATTTTTTTTACCATTACTTGCCATGTTTTGCAATAATGTCATAGTAGAAAAACTTTTAGTAGCAGCTGTTATGATGGTTGCTGCAATGTAAACCTCAGCCTGAACACACACACATATATATATATATATATATATATATATATATATATATATATATATATATATATATATATATATATATATATATATATATATATATATATATATATATATATATATATATATATATATTGTCAAAGTCATCAAGTTTTTGTGGCAGACATTTTATCTGTGGATATTCAGCTCGGTTTGCCTTCCTGCTGGCCATCCCCCCCCCGGATCTTCCAACAAACACGCAGTGCAGGAAACACAGCCATACTGGTTTAAACACAGAGGCCAGCAGTTTTCAAAAAGAAAGCAGTGTATTGTTCTATGAAACTGACCGTGACCCGACATCATAACAACACCCTGCTGCTAAGTTTTATCAAAGCAAGTATATGCTATCCAAACTATGACCTATTTGGCTCATGCACATTGAATAGAAAAGTTCACTTACAGAATTTACAAACAACCAAGAGTAGGAAAAAAACACAATGGGATGTGTTTTTTGATCATGCAAGTGAAATTTTGATACCTTCCTCAAGAGCTAGGAAAGCACATTGACACAATCCCATCAACAAGTTCCAAGTTTTATATTTTGCAACTAAATGCCCTCTCCAAACCAAGCCAGGACACACTGAATTGTTGACACCTTGATTGAATTGATGTAAATCCAGCAAATTTTAAGGTAAGGTAAAGCAAATATTATTATTAATTGTAATTAAGCATCCAATAAGTACATTTCATTATGCCATAATTTGGCTCCATCCTTCCTCTTTTCTTTCTTAATTCCCTTTATCCTTGTTCCCTTTCTTTACCACGGCATTTCCCTCAGACTTTGTTTCTCAGGCTAGACCCCTGGCTCAGCCCTCAGTAGTCACATGACAACATCCCAGAGGTACAGATTAGTTAAACACTGGAGTCAAAGTGAATAAAGCATACTCCACTGGAGCATTACTAGGCCTAGCTTTCACTAGTTTGCTGGGAAATGTCTTTATCTTTGCGTGTGTGCATATAGCCAAATCCATAGCCTCTTTTCTTCTACAGAGGTGAAACCTTTTACTAGCGCTGACTCAACATTTTCATTTCTTCAGGCAGGTAGGTCATATTTGATCTCATTTGCAATAATTACAAAGTATTGCCCCGAAAAAGATGACTTACGAAATATGTTACTGTTATTATCATCACTACATAATTGTATATATATATATATATATATATATATATATATATATATATATATATATACACACACACACACACACACACACACACACACACGTATAATCGGATTATTTCAGAATTGGAAGACATTTTACATCTATCAAATTTCAAATTCAATTAATATTCAGAAGACTAAAACATGCAACCAACCCAGGCAACACTGTTATGCATGTGATCAGGATAAAGCACTAATGTGATTTTTTGATTTATTTTTTCGTCACCAATTAACATTCTTCCAGCTGCGTATTAAATCATGTTATAAAAATATACAATCGTACCATTGATCGCCAACCAGAGCTAATCAAGCCTTTGGCAGTTAATTATTTATTATGAAGCTTTTTTTTTTTAAGAATTTTGAAGCCCAAATGTCCACCAACGCCCGTTATACAGTATGTTTAAAATCACATTATTACTGTTATTATAATTACTATTATTATAAGTTGTAGTAGTAGTAGTAGTGGTAGTAGTAGTAAAACTTGAACATTATGTCTTGAGTAAGTGTCACTGACAAGAGAACTCAACCAATTTGCATTTGAATTATTTGCATTATTTGGCACATTTATGTTTAAATAAAACATGAGTGTTTTTATTGCGGTGACACTGGTGAATTGACACCGACTTTTCGGCAGTGCCCTCCTTCCGGGTTTGAAAAAAATAGATATAGAGAAGAGACAATGAGAAGAGACAATATTTGATCAAATAGTTATTCTAGCTTGCACGATTTTTGTACATGATTTTGAGTGAATGGGGACAGGACGTCGGAGGAGATGGCGTGACGTTGCAGTCGAGGAAGATGGGCTGTCGGACGGGAAGCAAATGTAAATAACGATGACTAATCAAATAAATTATGTTTTTTTTTAAATATATTTTTATAATTATTGTTTATTTGTTTTAATAAAGGCATGATTTATCTTCTTTATAGTCCATACATTTCACCGAATTAATTCATACAGGTGTACATCTTCATGCAATTTGTAGAAATCACGTTGTGTTCGGTAATGTTAGGTCAGTTCACAAAAACAATGTAATAATACATTAAGATAGAAATAAACATAGCTATAATCTTGTAAAACGTGTTTTGTAATTCACTTTCTGTCTCCACATTGGAGGTCACCCGATCAGTGAAGTCAAGGTCTTTTTTGTTGATTTAGCGACTCCGGCCTCAAATGTTCACAGGGCCGCTTTTATGCAGTTTTCCTGGTCGATGAAAGTCCCGTCAGAAAATCGGTGGTTGGAAGACGCATGCGCAGCTTTGCCTTTCTTGTCAGAAACCCGGAAGTGAAGTATACTAGAAACCGGCACGCTCACAGCCGCAGCCAATGCGCGAGCTCGTATACACGCGTTCACTTACACATATCTAACGGAGTAAGGTCGTAATGTGACTATGCAGAAGCCTTGAGAGGAACGTTCCATGTGATCGCAACACAGTAAGTGGTTAGACTTTTTAAATGCGATATTATGAATGAGGTTTAAACACTTGCCAATATACCCTAAAATTTCAGTCAGTTAATACGCCGCTATTGTATCACATTTTTTTTTAAACAGGGATATGCCTTCATCACAATATCATGAATTGTCTAACTGTAAAGAAAACGTAAATGATGTGATTATATGTGCGTCGCATTCACATGGCGCAGCGTCAAGTGTGTGTAAGTCAATGGCATCCTCTAGAGGAGGCGATACGGTCAAGTATAAGTGATTTTTCTTGAGTTTAGGGAGTGATTTGAATATGCTTAAGATTTGATCTACTAAACATGCACACGTTAACACGGACAATATGTTCACCCTAGATCCACGTTAACACGAGCAATATGTTCACCCTAGATCCGGTCAAGTGAAAAATCGCCCCCCATCATGAGGTTTGTTATTGATCCCAACCACATGTTTTGGATCATCAGAACTTTTTTACTATCTCTCAACCAAAATTCCCTTTAATGCTTTATTATTTTTGGGCAATAAATAAAATCCAAACCTTTCTGGTCTTACATGAAAAAATAATTCCCACTGAACCAAAGTTGAATTGAATTAGCCACTTTTTTTCAGCTGAAATCAAGCATTTGCAATTGCATCACTGCATTAATATTTGTAGATGAACTTCTTGGGAATTTAGGATTGATTGATTGGTTGAGTGAACAGATAAACACCTAACAGGATTTAAATAAACAAGAATAAAAAGAAAGAAAAAGGAAAAATGGATAGCACTGTTTGGCTTGTCTTCAGTATGGCTTTCATGTTTACAGGAAGTCGTACCTAATTAGTCCTACCAGTCATTTTATGTATGTTACTCATATAACATTAATAACACTACTAGTAGTACACTAGTAATTTTTGCTGCAGATTTTTTAAAATTCAGTAATGTTAGAGTCTTGAGTGCAAATTGTCCCTTAAATTGTTGTTTACCTTACACAATCAATCAGAATTTTCTTTTTACTTTTGTAATTGTGAAACGTCTTCATTCTATGCATATTATTTAAGGTAAATATTACTGCAGTACTGTACACATATTTACTTAAATCTTAAATGATTAAACCTTATAAACTAACTGAACAGTAGCTTCCACTTTCCATCTTTTGAACTCTCGCGAGCAGCTGCCCAGACATCGAATTAAGGTGAAGCCTCTTATATCATAACAATACACTTGAAATTTCAATTTATTACAAAAGAAATCTAGGTAAAAGTCAGATTTGCTCTCGGCACGCCTACGAGTCACATGATCGGCTCCCAGAGAACAAGCTGTCAATCAATGTGCTTTTTAGCACGTTCGTAACATGTGCTGAGCTGAGCGCACACAGGTGGTTACAGGAGAAACGAAAGCAAGCTTTTGGACCCTCTTGCCTTTAGTAATAAATTGGAATTTAAGTTCATTTGTGTTCACGAGTGCAATGTTCCGTTACACTTAATCTGTAATCCGCAAGAAACTAATCATTGTGGTTCAGGCCGCCCATGGTTTGTGTATTGTATGAGGACAAGACAGATAATGCATTAAAATGTACTCTGACATTTCCAACTCAGGCAATGCAAAAATGCATTAACCATTAATAATTGTTTTAATATTGATAATTGCTAAAAATGTCTTATTTAATTAAAAAAAAAACAAAAAAACCTCTTGGTTCAGGTCCCTGGGATTAACTTGCAATAAAAGCCGCACTAAAATTGAATATTGCTCCTCTAATCAAGTCATTGATTTGCAAAACTGCTCAGCAAAAAAAAAAAAAAAAAAATGAATAGTCTAGGGTTACTGTATAAACAGTAAACTGCTTAAATGATAACACTGTGTTCCCATCAAATTCAGCCTGGTCTTTGTCATGTTTGATTTTTTTTTCCCCTAAAGAATAACAACACTAGCTTAACTCATCAATTGAACGGTTGCTCCTTTAATTGCTACATTATTGTATTTTCTTAAGGTTTTAAAAAATAAAGCTCTATGCTAACATTTTAACATTACAGTACTGTTAAAAATAGAACTGTGGGTAGCTCATAATAAGGTTCAGAAACAGTCAAAAGTTCATGAAGTTAATGAACAGGGATAATATCAATCCTGTTTTTTAAATTTAAAGACACCACCCCCCCAACCATCATTTGATCAAACTGGCTTTTCTTGTTTTTCAGGTTGGCTCGATCTTCATTTCCTCATTTCCTTCTTCAACGCCGCCATCATGTCAGTGCTGACTCACGTATTGGCATGCTTGTTTGGCATGGGATCTTGGGTGGCAATCAACGGAATGTGGGTTGAGCTCCCGCTAATTGTACCAGAGATCCCAGAGGGTTGGTTCCTACCATCCTACCTCACAGTCCTCATCCAGATGGCCAACATAGGTCCCCTCGTCATCACCTTGATGCATCATTTTCGCCCAGGAGTGCTGGATGAGAGGCCGGTTGTCTACTGCATCATTTTGTTGGGGATTATAGCGACGTTCCTTATGGGTTTCTTTTGGAAATTCACAGTGACAATCGGAAGCACCCTGCACAGTGTGCCTCTGTTGATATTATGCTTCCTGCTCTCTGTGGTGGACTGCACATCCTCAGTCACCTTTTTGCCTTTCATGATGCGTCTGTGCCCCCAGTACCTCACCAGCTACTTTGCAGGGGAAGGCCTCAGTGGTCTGGTGCCTGCACTGGTGGCTCTTATTCAAGGTGTTGGTGTCGTCCATTGTCATAATGCCACTTTGACTGTTTCATTGAACAAAACACTCGAAAATTCCATGGTTGATGCTGGGGAGCTCCAAGCTGTCTATCAACCAGCCAAATTCTCTGCTCAGGTCTTCTTCATCTTCCTCAGTGTTATGATGCTTGTTTGCATGATAGCCTTCACGCTTCTCAACCATTACCCAGCTGTGGCTCGGGAGAAGAAGAACGAGCTGTATTTCAGGGAAGAACTGACGCCGGGAAAACAAGAGCAAGTTTTCTCTTTACACACCCAAACACCAGAGCAAAAGCCAATGTTGAATCCCTTTGAGTCTGCAAGGAGGGAAGCGCGCAGCTCCTTTGGCAGGGGCACATACAGCAACTCTGAGGTGGCTTTCATTTTTGTTGTACTGGCCTGGGTGAATGCTCTGACCAATGCAGTGCTGCCGTCAGTGCAGTCTTACTCCTGTCTGCCTTATGGGAACCAGGCCTATCATCTGGCTGCCACAATGTCAGCTGTCGCCAACCCACTGGCCTGTTTCATTGCCATGTTTATGCCAATCAGGTATGTGTGACTAACGGGGCATTCTAAAAATCCTCACGTCCCAGTATAAGCTGGTCAAAGGCTAAATAGTTCTCAAACGACCCCTACGGGTCAACGCTCAAGAAGCATTGTAGTATGTACACAGGGGTCCTAATACTAACAGTAGTGAATGAAAAATGTTTAAAGACTAAAACTATTGGAACCTTTCTATTGCACTTCTTTGCTTCCAGGTCTCTCATCTTCATGTGTCTTCTTACTGTGTCTGGCACTGGTTTTGGAGCCTACATCATGGCAATGGCTGCTCTCAGTCCTTGTCCTTTGCTGGTCCACAGTGCATCTGGAACTGTTGTAATAGTAAGACTCCTCTAGTTCTAAAGATTTCATCATATATTACTATCATAGCATCAAGACCACCAATGATACTTTAGCTTTTTATGCACAAGTGACATACAAATTTATCTGCAAATTCGTCGAATTGTGATGACCGTGGGCATCTAAAGGACTAGTGAAAACATGTTTTATGGTGTTATTAAGTTTTGCCACGGTCATTTTTTAAAAATAAATTAATCTCCTGAATATTGCATCAAATGATCATGAAATGAACTCCCCAAAACAACATTTATATTTATATTACAATGTACATTACAGTAGTCTGTTGAACATGACTTGTAGCCAGTAGATATAACCACATGATTGAGTGCAATTCTACAGCTAACTACAGCCACAAAGATTAACATTGTTTTCTTTATCTACTCTTCCAATGCCGTAATTGAACATTATTACTTTAAAGCACATACTGTAGTATCTAGCGATGGTAATATGCACAACCCTCACAATAGTCCACTGTTTTAATTCATCTTGAGCTGTAGTACTAGTTTGCATATCATCTTGTTTTAAAAAACGAAAAAAAATATTCAAAACAAATCATTAAAAATATTCAATCTCTGAGTGCCAGTATATTTCATTTACCTAATAATTAATCACAAATTTTATTTATTCATTTATTTTTTAGCCAGAGGTCACCCTAATAACATGTAACACATGATTAACAGGAGCAACTGTAAAGCTGTCAGAACTTTCCAGCAGAAATGAGTACAGGCACTGTTGTACATAAGGACCATAGTTGTTTTATTTTGCATTCTGTCTTGTCTTTGTACCAGCCTCAACTGTTATTCTTGTGCATTTGTTTTACATCTTGTCTTTCAGGTGCTGGTTTGGATCCTATTTGTTCTTTCCCTGTCCTATGTAAAGGTAATAATAGGAGTAATTCTACGGGATGAAGGACATAGCGCCCTCGTGTGGTGTGGGGCCGTGGTCCAATTGGGCTCTATGGTAGGTGCCCTTTCCATGTTTCCTCTGGTAAGCGTCTATGCGCTTTTTAAGTCAGGTGATGCATGCAACACCAAGTGTCCCTTTTGAGTAATATATTATAGTAAGTCAAATATTCAAAACACTGCTGTGCAAACCAAATATACAATGTGCTTTTGTACTGTAATAACACATTGGTGGGAGTGTTAAACGATGAGCCTTACATATTCCAACTTTTGTACGGAGCTGAGTGGCCTTAGATGTTTATCTGCCACTATCTTCTTGTGTAAACAGATATATTAATATGTGGTGCATTTATTTGGCTGTCGTTATTAGACTTTTGAAAGCAAAAGGACCACAAGAACAAATCTAAATATGTGTTTTATCCATTGTTTTATTTGCATTGTCAGTTCCGTAGCTTTTCAGAGGTCAGCTTTTCATAAAATTAATATTAAAGTGTAAAAATATGATTTTGAATGTACACAACTAACGTGGTACTTTTTTGGGGGGGCGGGGTGAAATAAGATGTTAGTTTCAGAGTGCATTGTTGCATTAACTCACAGACTGCTGTATAAATGTTACTGTGGTGGAGAAACTGCTAAACTAAATAAAACCATAATTAAAAGTCTATTTGCTTAGCTTTTATTTTTGTTGTATGTCACTGTATGTTGCATTTCTGTAATGTCTCAGTTTGCTTGTCGAAATTTGCTGAAGTTTACTGAACGTACGGAAGTACGTCACCTACTAAGTCAGCAGCAAACGGTCGTGCCGGAATTAAGTTTGGGGCTATCGAGCACACTTTTCTCAGAAGTCTCGTACTAATCGTATAGTGGAGAGTGCAACATTGAGCGGCCAAATAGCAGGCAATTGAATAGGTATTCATATACGTATATCAGGACTCTACATGAGTACTTTTGCATTGGACCTTACGCCTCACCCAAACACGTACGTAAAAACAACATTGCAAAGCTTCACTGTGCTTACTTACCTCGATTCCAAAGAAATGTGTGCAATTTTATGCGCACAAGCATGCTCACGAAGTGTGCGTTCTAATAATGCCCAGTAGGTGTCAATAGAGTCCTAATAATTCTATGGCCTTGGCCACAGCGGAGTTTGAGTGAGAGCGTATCTTCTTCCGTCTTCTACTGGCCACGGTGCGAGGTTAGACACGAAAATTTCGATCCCCAGAGTGTTGATGCTGTGACATTTCAGTACAACCTGTTTATCACGCCAATGTATCTGCCTGCAACACTCGTTTTATGTAGAAAGCATGAATTGCTGTTGTCAATGGAAAACCAGAATCTTCTGGTCTGACGTCATCCATCTATTCATTTTCTATAGCCGCTTATCCTCACAAGGTCGCAGGCTTGCTGGTGCCTATCCCAGCTAGCTATTTTTAACAGTGTCATTTTGTTTATATCAATGTCAATAATTAATTTGATCACTATTTTGTCAGGTGCAATTAGTGTCTTTAAAAACATATACTCGGGGCTCAGGTAACCAATCACAACTCATCTTATGCATGACCAAACCTTGTAAACAACTGACATTATTGGTCGTTACATGAAGCCAGGGCCCGATTTGATATAATTTCCATTTGACAGCAAGTGCCAAAATGTTAATTCATGTTTTTTTTTTCGTTAACAAATGGATTACAGGCAAAAAATTAACCTTTTACTTCTTGAAATGGCTAAATATAAGTAATGTATCCTTTTGGCCTTCTCATTCCCAGTTCTAACTTATGCAGGTTTTGTTTTACTGATTTGAAACTGCACACTTGGTACAAAAAATTAGAAAATACTTCTGTGGCAAGATGCCCCAACACTGAAAAGTACAAGCACGATAACAAACATAAAACTAATAGGGACATCATACTGTCTGTAATTCTAAAAGTGTCTTAAAGTCCGAGAGATTGGAGTCATCTATGTGCAAAGGCACCGTTGTTGGCTTTGTATGATAAATTGCTTAAGTTACATTTTATTTTTTGAAGGAAGTTATCGATTGCCAGTTATAAAGTATTACATTCACCCCTTTGTAATTTCATTAAAAAAAAAAGCGTGGGTTAAACCAGCCTTCAAATATATTCCTCCAAATATAGTTAGCACTGTGCGGCCTTGCCTTTTTTATTATTTTTAATATAAAGTGATTTTGTACATCTAGTAGTGCTTGTGATCTCATTGTTTCTGTTTATCCTATGCTTTGAGCTGGTGATTGTATTTCATGAGCCCCAACTTGCACATGTTTTAAGTGAACACTAGGTATTTGTACTTGAATGGGGGGAAAACTGTAGCGCTTTTGATTCCTCAAACTTCATGACACATTTTATTGAATACGTTCAAGCAATTTTAAAACTAAATATTAATTTGTACAGGGTCGTCATTACATTTCCTTCAATGGATGCAAATGCTTTCGTAATTCGGGGCAGGGGGGGCTGGTGATGCCCTCTGAAGGGGGTCTGCCTATATTACAGCGTCTGCATCACATCCCCCTGACACTAAATCAGCAAGTGTATATACGTAAGGAGTGTGTTCATTTTTTTCTTTTCTTTAATCCATAGGGACAGGTTAGAATGAAAAACTCATAACTAGTCAGTGTCTGATTCAGATCCCAGAGGTTCCATGTGAACATCTGGGGTCATCATCTCTGTGTGGCTCATACATCACCTGCTGACTCTTATCTCTTCCAGTAGTTTCTATGACTTATGGTGTGCTTTATCTAAATACTGCAAAGCAGTTTGGAAGGATTTGCAAGGGGGTGCCTGAGTCCATAGATCTAAACAGGGCTCTTTGACAATGGTCAGAATAAACGCGGGTGGCACGTAATTCAAGGCAGGCCCTTGAAATTCTCTCTCTGCTTCATGCGCGTTCATTCATGCTCCTTTTTAATGTGTGGTTATGGAAGTGCAGTATGCAGTGAATGACTGAATTTTGCAAAACGGCCAGGAACAATCACGTCTCGCCTGCTGTTATGCAATCGTCCATTCTCCACTTGCAACGCAGTGTCTGCTAAAAGCCCGACGGAGAGGGAGGTGGGAGTGAAGGGGTGGGTTGGGGGTGTCTTGGGGTTGGAAACCTCAGTGTCTGGCCCAAAGAGTGCAAAACTATTTTTTTCTTGTAAATGCCTCAAGTCTATATATAAAAATAAAACTAAGCTGTTTTGCCTCTACTGTAAAAATTGGAAAAAGTGAGTTGTGAATGGCCACATCGAAAGATGAGTTTTACTGGCAGGTAGAAAAGGTTTTTAATGAAGCATTTTGCATGGAAATGCACCACATCCTATATTTTTTCTTGCATAGCACCGCTACTGAATTCACAATGTTATTGTATAATATGATTTTTGTTTTGACCGTTTGTTGCCGTCGCCTTTTTACCGTTCTTTCTACCTGATCAGACTCTCTTCACAGTGGGGAAAAAATGCTTTAGGCAAACTTTAAGATTTGTCCAAACCTTTTCACACCCTCTACATTGAGTTTCACCACCACATTTATCATTCCAATGCATGGGAGATTACCTTTCCCGTTAGGTCCATTATATTCAAATGGGCTTGGCCTTTTTTCTTCTTCGCAACAAGACATAAAGTAATCAAAAGTTGAAAGCAAACACTCAAGGAGGCACTTAGCAAAAAGAAAAAAGAAAAGCTTTTATGATAAAACATTCATATAGCGTGCAGGAGACAGGTAATCTTTGAAGATGATAGGGTTGTCTTGTGGTCAGTTTCAATATAGTGTAGCTTGGGGAGCCTTGTAGATGAATGCGGCTAATAACATCCCCGCCCACCCATCATCCACTGGACCATCCAGGCAGGACTACTAATACCTGGGATCGTCTCCTCAGCGGCGTGAATGATGCCTTAAAGAGCTGTTGGAGGCTGGACCAAAGTAGGCTTCATTACCTTGACGGAGTGATAACAGCTGACACACATGCACACACACGCAGACACAATAAATTAACTCAAATGCTCAGAGTATTGGTATCCTTATTCATTTTCATTTTGTATAACCCATTGACAAATTGGATACAATTACTCAGGTTTCAATAGAAAAAAAAAAAAAAAAAATTTTATATATATATATATATATATATATATATATATATATATATATATATATATATATATATTCCGACAGTGGCATGCTGTCTGCAATAATTAACCAGTGCATTGGCATTGATAATTGATAGGGGCCGGTGTTGGCAATGTAAGTTCACAGTTGTGAATGTGGCCCAAAACAATAGTGTGGGTTGTATGCCATGTTGTGGTCTGTGATTATAAACTATAATAACTTTGGCAATAGTTCATGCAGCCTTTGAAGCTCTATAAAAGTAGCACATTGCCGTAAAGGCAACAGCTAGTGCTGGGTTTTGTGTTTTAAAAGTTTATTGCTATATAATGTGATATAGCAAAAGCATATTGCGATACATATTGCGATATATTGGGAAATGTTTGTAAATAATTACATAAATCTATGGCTTATATATTAACAATGACTGAAAAAAAAAACAATGAAATTATTAAATCAAAGTTAAAGTTCATTTATAAAGCACATTTAAAAACAACCTTAAAGGGTTGATTAAAGTGTTTCACAATGACTAAAATACAAACATGTTATCAAGTATAAAAATAAAACAGTAATAACATCAATATAGAACAGAGTTAGAGTAAAAGAGGAGGTAAAACAGTCAGAGACAGACAAATTCTATTTACTGGTATTCTTTTTCAAAAGCCACACATCACTCATTGACGTCTATGAGCACACGTTAAACATTCTTTTTCAAAAAAAGCAGCACGTCCACATTTTTTTTTTTCAGTTACGTTCTCGTAAATATGTCCCCAGCAGTTGAGAATAGTCTTTCAGATGTCACTGATGTGGCAGGAATACAGAGGTAGCACTTTGCCACTTTGCCACGCTTACCTCTTATTGCACAACACTCTTCTTTTTGTGCCATTTTTACTCTTCAACATTTAACAAAACCGACCTTAGATGTCACTCGCATTGGTGAAAAAAAAAAATCAAGGAGAAATCTATTCTTATAATTGATCAAATACAGTAAAATCTCAAGATACGGTTACTTCTATGCATTACTTCTATGCAGTATGTTCTTATGACAAAAATTACTCAGCATATAAAAGAAACAAAACAAACTTTAGAAAAACAAAACTTGAAATCTCAAAATCCTGAGTTAAATGCAACATAACATTCTACTGCTTGGATTATATAAGAATATGGCTGCTAGGATATTATTAGGCTTCTCGGAAACACATATAGGAGCTTATTACGGAGCCTGAGTTGTCAGGTTAACCCAAACCCTTTTAGATGTAAAACACTATTCATAATATGACACAAATCATGATACAAAAGCCACTTTGGAGGGGATTGATTAAAAAAAAATAATAATAATAAGGCGTTCCAAAACCGACACACAATATATTGGAAACTGACCGTCGTAAAGCAATACGCGTATTGCGTCATATCGTATCGCAATACATCGATATATCGATATCATTGCCCAGCACTAGCAAAGGCTATTATTACAATGTTAAATTAAGGCCATAAGAGGTTAATGAAAAATTAATGTAGTAGTATAGTAGAGTAGTTGATGTAGAACTTGCCCAACAATAGTGGGTGGTATGGTAGAAGAATGTCCAAAAAGCGCTAAATAAAAGTGATGTATTATTATTGTTATTATCAAAAACACACGCGACACACTTTAGCTGCTGTTTCCATTATTTGTCACTGAAACAGGAGCTCATGAGCGACTGATTGACAAGGAGTGTTGGTGATGATCCAGTTAACAATGGTTCCAGCGCCGGACTAAAATTATCGTTGGGTCTACTTGTAGTGGGGCATTTTTGCAATATTTCACATCATTTGTTATTCCATTTCATTCCCAGTAGCATTTTTTTATGCTCCTTGCAGCGCTGTGGTTCTATGTTGGAGTTCTTAGCCAGTTAGAATTCAGCTAACTCGTGTCCCTATGCTGTGTGAAATCTGCCTTCGCCAGAAGAAGCCAGGGCATTCGCATCAACATGGCGTGGGCTTCTGTGCAAGCTCAGATGGATATGTCAGTGGCCCTAATGCTTAATAGACAGCTGTAATAGTCAATCGAGCCATAAGTTCGCCATCTAGAGGCCTCACGTTGAACGTGACGTGACTGGATGCTCACTGCACAAAGACGGTGCTATATTGATCCACCATGGTTAACTTTGGAAGTAATTAAAGTTAATGATTAAAAAAAAAACATGTTGCTCAACCATAAGCTAATAGCAACCATGAGGCATAGCGTAAAACGAAGCCAGACCTGCGGACATTCAGCAGAAAATTTTAATCTACTCACTTTTTCTTTTTTCTTTTTTTTGAACCCACAATAGCTGAAGAAGAACAAAACAGAGATTAGACTGATGCCACTTGCAGCATTGGCGTCCATGTCAATACAAAAGGATTTATTATTGGAAATGAAACCGAAAAAGTCACTGAAGTCTTTCTGAGCAAAGAAAAAAGAATGGATTTTGTATTGAAAGAAGTGGGAGACACGCGTTTTGATGAGTCAAGCATTTCATTTATTTTTTTCATTTTTAATATGTTTTCATAATTTTATTTTGTTCTCATCCAATTAGTGGTGAAGAAAAACAATGATGTTCTCATATAAAAGTGTGATTTGTAATTTGGTGTATAATCTTGTTAAAGCTTGCCAGCTTTTGGTGTCATGTTCTGTCTGGGTTTTTCCTGTTGTGGCTTTATTTTGTGGAGTTTGCCTTATTTTGCTTTTGGGTTTATGTTGTTTTTCCCTGGCGTCTGTCGTTAGTGTAGTTTGTGTCACCTGTCATTAGCGTGTTCCAGCTCTTGTGTAGCTCTTGTGTTTCGTGTTTCGCCCAGCTTCTGCGAGTAATAAATCGTTTTATTGAGCCCATCTCATCCTGCCTCCCTGCATTTCGGATCCACCTTCCTACATCCTTCGCCAACATGCAGCACCGACATGACACTTGGTGGACTTCATAAATCTTTATGGACATCCATCCATCCGCAAATAATTTCAAATTATTATTAATTATTTGAAGTTCTGGCTGTATCACTGATGTGGGTTTATTGATGTTTAAATGCTCCGGAAATAAGTCTGTGTAGCCTAGTGTGGCCTAAGTGTGTAACGCAAGGGACCGCCACTGGGAGCACAATAATGTTTATTTTATTTTTTTTATTTTTTCATTTTTTTTTTTAAAGCCCCCAAGGCCATTATAAGTGTTAACTTTTAACAATTAGTTTTTCAGATCCTTTAAAGATCTCTTTTTTGGAAGAAAACTTAATGACTACTAAATAATCAAAGCAAGTCCATGACAGATTCAACCAGAAGAAAAATGTTGAGAATGCTAGTGGAGAGAAAACAGTAGTTTTTTTTTTTTTTTTTTTTAAATAACTTTTATTTTACTCAATGTAGCTTTTAAATAGATTCAAATCTTAAAAAATCCATACAACTAATAAATCTCACCTTTATTTGATTAAATCTTGCATCACTTCCCAAACAGGTGAAGGTATAATGTATGCCTTATTCTCCTAGGTTACATAAGTCATACACAGTGCCGACTGAGAAAATGCTAAGTATTTTGTCATGTACACTAATCACCAAAACATCTGTGGTCTCATGAATATGCATAGGGTTAGGGTTAGCCCTAACTCTAACCCTTACTTTAATGATGAGTTCTTGTTGTTTTGAAATCTGTGGAACAGAGTTGTGAGCTACTCAGTAAACACAAAATAGGTGATTGGTACAGGTCCCTACTGCCCTCAGAACTCACCCAATGCACTCAAAAATGTACTTAAAAATAACTTTGTAACACCTTGACTTAAAGATATCCTTATTGGCATGTCGGTTTTTGTTACCTATTCACCATCCAAGGTACATTATTGTGATGATTGCAGAGACTGACGCAGAGTACTTGGCCTAGAAGATAAAAACTATTTCGAAGCTCAGGGCTGGAGCTCATCATTTGAAGGGGGGCTATAATAATATTTATGAAATTTTCATCCGTAAATATATGGGTGTTGTCAGTCATATATATGGCATTTTGAGACATTTACCGTCAGTTTTGTGTTGTAGAACGTTGGCACATTGGCCTATCTATTTTTCTGCTTTTACACCTGATGTGACTGTCTCTCAATCAGAAATATCTCATCATCAAAGAAGGTTTTTATTCCTTTCCAGTACTTGCATACAACACCAATTATTCCAGGATGTTTCACCGAAGAAGCCTTTGGTTTGCATATTCTGTTCACTACATCCACAAATAAATGTCTCACAATTTGTTTGTGTTTCCTGTTTTCTCAGGAGGAAATTCAAGGACATTCAAGTTGGTGCTATCACTAACAGCACAAAAGTCTTTCTACTTGATGTTATACAAAAGAGGAAATCACTCCACCAGTTCTTAGTCTTTGGCAAGAAAGCCATTTCTTGCAAGTTATTTCTTGGTGCATTGACACACTTTTTAACCCTTTCACTCCCATTGGGACATTGCGTCCCACAGCTTTTCAAAAAGTGGCAGTGGGTTTAGGAAAGGAAGCAAAAAAATGAAATGGCATCCCAGCGGCTCATTACACACCTATCTACAGATTCTAGTGGCTTTTAGCAACTTTTCATAATTATATAAAAATATATTCATAATTTGTGCTATATACGTTTGTTAATATAGTTTGCACTGATTACTATGTAGTTTAGGCGTTTGGTGAAAATGTTCACTTCTCTGGCATGTTTGGATTATTATTATTATGATGATGATGATGATGATGATGATGATGATGATGATGATTATTATTATTATTATTATTATAAAATACCGATGGGATGAAAAATCCCAGGGCCTGTAACCTATTCTAGGGAAGTAGGAATTTTTAAACAAAATTTCCAAGTGTAATAGACTCATAAACAAGTACAGTGGGCCCCCGTGTTACCACATTAATCTGTTCCGCATTTGGGATCGTAAGGCGAATTCATCGTATGACGGGCAGTCCAAACCTATATTAAATAGCTAATGCGTTTAGAACCCCAGGTAACAACATCAAAATTGTACATACATATTAAAAATTGGTACCAAAATAGTATAGTAAGTGCTACATATATATAATATACATGTATACAATCAGAAAATATCATAAATAAAACATTTAGAAAGGATGCCCATATTCCCTAATAAGGGTTATCTCCAGCATCGTTTCCATATAAATCATCTTCTTACTTCTCTCTTTAACATCACTAGCAATCTTGGGATCCATGGCTAACCCATTCAACTTTGAATGAAGCAGTAAAATGCACTATAAATACGGGTTGGTAACCACTCACAACACTCGAACAAAGCTTTACCGTTCCACCATTTTGAAACAAGTGAGACCGACCAATAGCAGATCAGCATTGTAGTGACGCGTTGCCTGGAAGCAGTTAGAGGGCAATAATAAATAAGTGCAATCAACTAAAAACACCTGCAGAGGGAGATGAAAAAACACAAATACATCCAACCCCCTAAGGTCATGACCGTTGTTTTTGTCGCAAAACTGGGAATATACCATAAAGAGGGGATGAAAAAACGTAGTATTCCAGGTCGCAACATGAAAATAATGAAAATCAGGGACATTGTAACACGGGGGTCCACTGTAACACAGTATATACCATGAGTTGTATTTAATGTGCTGTGCTAGAGCCTATACTGGCTGTCTTTGGACAGTAAGGAGGGTACACCCTGTACTGTTTTCCAACCAGTCACATCGCACACAAAGACAAGCAACTAGTCACACTCACTCAGCGAACCCACGACATCCGCAACGTGAGGCAGACATGTTAAACAGTCTGCCACAGTGCTGCCCACAACTGTACATTAATGGAAATGCGTTTTCAAAGTGAACTTTTGAACAAAAAAAAAAAAATACCTGGACAGTGAAGGCCTATGTCTGTAAAGCACAGCACATCACTGAATTTTAGGTTTCTATAGTCTTTAAAAATGTTTGGTGAAAAACAACCCAAATATCGGTTGAAAACAAAACAGGACCAACCCAATATTTGGATGGATTTGACCCTTTAATGGTTGTTTATTATGAAAAATTCTTGGGGTTGTCTTGTACAGAATCGCTCAGTTTTTGTTGTCCCTTGATGTAAAAAAAAAATGATGGCCTGCAGATTAAATTTGCGTGAAAGAATGAGCATTATCAAGAGGGACATATTTTCAGGAGCTATAGCTCAAGGTAGACTTAAATTAATGTCTTTCATTGATTGGAACAGTATGGTTATAATGAAATGGCTAAAAGAATGTTTTAAAGCTCTGCCATCCATCTGGTACTTTATTCCATGCAGTGTTTTCAAAATGGTAGATACCTTGCATTTTCAATAGCTATAACATTACAAGGTTACCTCTTAAGCATTCCAATTTTCATCAGGAAGCCTTTTAAGCATAGAAAATGTGTTATTCTCACAACATCTCTCCTCCAAGATCTATTAAAAAAACAGGGATAAATAGTTTGGAATCGGATCCATTTGGCGGTAATCCCAACTGAGAGTTTAATATCATCAGAGTGTTTATGGTTGATGATAGAGTTGATTTGCAGTCTTCTCATCATATGTTCTCCATGCACAGTCAGCGGCAGACAACTGCAAGTAGACTCAACAATTTGTCATGTATACAAACCCCCTCTGTTTGCTACAAGCAGACATGTGGTAGATCCTAACATACTTGCGGACACAGCAGGTATGACGGGCAGCTTTTGTAACCTTCAGGCCTGAGTCTGCTGGCCCAGTTTCAGGTTTTTGTGCTTAACTAAACGAACAGATCTCGGTCTCAGTGGCCTTCTAAATGAGTGTACAGACATGTGCGATCCATTTTGTCCTCTAATACTGAAAAAAAGCCAATCAGCATAGTTTCCAAAACGTCAACCACTTTGTCCTTCTATAATAAGGAGAGTAAAGTAGTCGTATTATAATCATATTTTGTGTGCTCCGTCTTTGGAATCGATAATCACCACTGTTGGGTGACTTCAAAACTGTAATGCATTATTTATTATCTATTACTGTAATTTCAAAGTAATTAGTTACATTACAATATGACTGTATTCTATATGTCAGGCATTACACTACTATTGCATTAATTTTATATTACTCTCACCAACATAACTGGAAGTATGGATTTGCCAGTCTAAATGGAGATCATTACGCTCATTACACTTCCAGTGGAAGGTTGCCTTATGCCTATAAACAGAACAAATCATTAAATCTGTATTGTACTGTAAACCTTTAAAGACAAGATGCAAAATCTTTTTTTTTTCTATTTTAACCCCTTTATTACTTAGCTTCACAACATAGTGATGAATTGCTTATGCTTCAGGCAGAAACAGTGCATTCCACAATTTCAATATTAATGCTAAAATTCAAGTTCAGTCTATATTCAGGCTATGTTTGGGACAGATGTTTCAAAAATAGATGGTTTCAGTGGGGCTAACATAACCACGTTAGCCTGAATCATCGTTATTGTGTTGAACGTGCAACAAATTGGGGGTTTTGAGTTTTTCCTTCCCCTTCTGGGAGCTTTGACAGGGGATGTTGTTGTGTACCTTACACCGAAAAGATATCTCTGTATGACTTCTTTTTTCGAAAGAAGTCTCGACATGACCTCTTTTCATCTGTGAAGCCCTTTGAGACTTTGGTGATTCGGGGCTATACGAATAAAATTAATTTTAATTTGATTTGAACGTACTGTTTAACAGTAGGTTTTTGTATGTCATCTTGATACACTTTGAACACAACTGTTTATAGACTATTATTCATAGCAATTGTACAGTGGAAATTAGCGTTAGCTTATCTTATCATTATTGCTAGTTGCGACAGGCATCTCGCTGACAAGGTTTCGAAATGCTGGCGAATGTACCGTGAATAGCGGCAGCATATCTTCTACGTCTGACATACAGCACCAAGAGTCTCCTAACCTCTTGAGGTCAAAGTGGCATCCCTGAGCAAAGAGAACAATAATTTTGCCTGCTTTGTTTTATCCCCACTCTCAATCCCCTGTGTGTTTTCTTTTCGCTAACTTCACATTATTATGACTCCTCTCAAATTGGTTTGTCAAATTGCTGGTGCTATTTGGCGAAGTGTACAGCTCCTTAGGTGTCGAGCACAAGGTGCACTTAACTATTATATTCTTCTGTCTTCTTCTCTGACGAACTGAAAGTAATGAGCGTATGTCCATTTTGTGTCCATATTTAGCCTGTCGTCTGCTGCTGCTGCACTCATCTCTGCTGAAATAGGTCAGATTAACAGAAACTAAACATTTGCCGTGGACTTTTTTTCACCGGAGGAAAAAAAACCCCCACCACTTTCAGGTTAAAAATGCGTTGTAATGCATTGCATTACTCTCATTTGCACAAAGTGAAATATTTCTTTTTTGCGTGTGTATTGCATTACACTACCACGTTACAGCAACAAGTAATGCATTACAGTAATTACATTACTTCTATAATGCATTACTAGCAGCACTCATAATCACAAACCGCCCTGGATTTGTGGGAAGGATAATTCCTGTTCACAGTTCCTCCCTTTATGATGTGAGAAGTTGTAACCAAGACTGAGACAAAAGACCAACGCAACAATCTCGAGCATGTGCGTAAGTCCTGGATTGCATGCAGGGTCAATTTTAGGTCACAGTGGGCATCCATTAGTGGCCTTATTTAGAGTCTGATTCTTTTAAGAGGAGTGATTGGCCAGCAAAGACAAAGAATCATTACCTTTACCCGCCCCCTCCCTGCCAGCAGTCAATAATGAAGGATCATTAAAATGAATAGATGGACATTCCCCTTTTCTCCGGATCCTTATTGCAAAATCAGTGTCAGGGGAAATGAAGATTGAGCTTGGAGAAGGCGTCTGAAAGCCTCACCGTGTTTGTCATGAACTCATCTTCAGTACCCGTCTGCTTTATCTACTGTAAGAGTCTGCACCTGCCTCAACTCTTGACTAGCCAGAGCTTTTACTGAAGCCCATTAAGCATATCTCTAATGTACGCTACAATATACTTCAACGTAAACATTGTGCACATGTGCTAAAACATTTACAGCCAGCAATGAAGGACTGATTGCCTAGGAAGTCTCCATGAAGAAATGCAGCTCACAAAGTGGAAGGGCATAACTCTATTCACTTGCGTTAGGAGAATTGACAGAACAGTTATGATCGTATAAACACGCACTTAAAAATAATCTTCAGCAGTGGATCTTTCTTTCTTTTTTTTAATTTATTTTTTTTGTTTTTAAAAAGTGCGCAGCATGGTGGAAGAATGATTAGCATGCCCACCTCACTTTCAGAGGCCTTGGGTTCAACTCTGGCTCCCGCCTTCCTGCATGGAGCTTCTATGTTCTCCCCGTGACTGTGTGGGTGCTCTCCCGGTACGCTAGTTTCCTGCCCTTTAAGGTGTGTTTATGAGTGTGATGGTTGTTTGTCTTTGTGTGCCCTGCAATTGGCTGGCAACCGACTCAAGGTCTATACCCTTAGGTTCAAAATATTTGAACCTGACCACACAAGGTGAGTACCGTTATTCCCTTGGCTGCTGTTATTTTCGGCGAATTCGCCATATGGCGGGCAATCCAAACCTATGTTAAATAGCTAATAGCTATTTAACTTAAATAGCTAATGGTTAGCACGTTCGTTGAGTTCAATTCCAATTCACTTCAGCCTTTTTGTGTGGTGTTCACATGTTCTTGCGGAGCCCGAGTAGGTTCTCTCCGGGCACTCCGGCTTCCTTCCCACACTCAAAACACATTACACAAAAGCATGCATGTCAGGTGTATTGAACATACTAAATTGTCCTAAGGCATGTATGAAGGGTTGTTTGTCTCAGTGTGACCTGGAATTGACTGGCAACCAGTTCAGGGTGTCCCATGCCTACTGCCGGGATAGACACTAGCAAGCCTGCAACCCTTGTGAGGATAACCAACTCGAGAAAATGAATGGATCAATGGATTTAAATAAACATGCTGTTCCACCGTGTGATCGTATTTGTTTTTGGTTATTTTTTAACTTCTTCATTAGCAATCGTTTATCGGCCCTAAAACCCTGATCATGTAAAGTCTTTGTCTCAAATGTTGAGAGACTGTTGTGCTTCAAGATGTGTTATTCATTTTCCTGTTAAGGTTGATAACAGTAACAATTTGTTAGATCATGAAATTATTTCATTTGGATTTAGACAAAAAACATGCCGTGCACGGAATGGAATTGCACTTTGCTTTTATGTCATGCTGCAGAACACGTATTACATCGAGTTTGCATTATGTGCAGTAACTGGTATCATGCAGTACACTTTGGTGGGTTACTGATACTGGGGAATTCTAGTTGTCAATTAGTTTCGTTTTGCTTTTCACCTTGGTGCTGTTGTTTGCATTTCACCTGAGACCAGGTGAGATCCTTATTTTAAATGCTCATTCCATTCAGTAGAAACAATTTCTCAGTCGCATTTCAGAATTGAAACCGAATGTTTTTCTTCAAGCAGTGTTGGGCTTTGAATGAATGGAAAGCAACGGCTAGCTGAGCCATTTTTTTCACCGTCTTCCACCGAATCCCACTGCCAGTGAAGACCAATTTAAAGAAAGGGTGCCAGGAAAAAGGGGGTGTGTTTGCCAATGTACATATATTATGGGGCTATTTTGGGAACGACACGGTCATCCAGGGGAGCACCGCCCAGACCTGCCCTGCATCTCTATGGGGATGGTCGCTTCATATGTTTGATGGATGGAAAAAGATTGGAGGAGTGACAGGTGGTACACAGGAGTATGGCACAGCTCCCACAGCGAGGAGCGTTTCACACAACGACCCACAACTAACAACTCTCCCCGGAAAACTCACAGGCCTCTGCTTGCAGCTGGATGATAAGCAGCTTGTTGCATTTGATCACGGGACACAACAGCAAATTCATGGCCAAAAGTTTTGACAGTGATTCAAATTTTGTGTCTCACTGACTTTGCTGCTTTAGCATTTGTCGCAGTTGTTGTTGTTTTTTTTTTTTTTAACATTAACCCAACAACAAAAATTATAATGACGGAAACAGATCTATCCAATATATAAATAAAACCATCACTTTTCTGATTTTCTGCTACGTTTTCATCAATAATAGGTAATCATAGGCTTGACTCATCAATGGTATAAATTTAATTCCTAAATAAATACATGTACTATGATCAGTTACAGTGTTGCAGGTAATGGGGTTGCAAATCTGCACTGTTACATACGAAAATAAGAAAGAAAACATTTTTTTTAAAAATCACCCATTCTTTTGAAAAACTATTTGTTCAGTTCAGTGTTAAATCCAGCATATAATGTGATTCACTGATTTTTTTCTGCCTCTACAATGCTAACAGGGTTGCATTCATATTGTTTGAGACATGTTCCACAAATAGCTTTAAAATAGATTTGAATTCCATTTGAACTGTTCCATTTGAGATGCAATTTAGTCATTACAGACAGTGGGACAAGAGAAAAATGTCCTTTTTGGGTTACTACAGACATTCATATTTTTAAAATGATTTTCAAACATTCTTTTCTCTAATTTTAGATTAGGTGAATTTACTCATTTACTCCTTTGTGATTTGCTGAAACAGACCATCTTTTCAACGGAAGCGCTGAACAAAAGCCATACAAGTAATTAATCATTGTAATATTTTATTTAAACAAAACATGAAACAACCAAGAATAGTTTAATATAACCGCAATAATAAAAAGAGAATCAAAAACATTCAACTATTCACTCTTTTGAGTAAACACATACAATAAACATGTCACTTTATTAATTGCTCAAAAAGTAACTGGGGACTTAAGTTATCATGGTCACTACACCATTTATTAATTCACACTTAAATGCACTTGAAACATTTTTCATTGTTCATAAATATATATTAATGAGACATATGGTCCACCTTGTGCCTACAAAGAAAATCATTAGTCACTCATCTTGAATCCTAGAAGGACATTAAGGCACATAATTAAAACCTTGCTTATATAGTTTCGTCATGCTTTTATATTCTAGTTCCAAAACTGTATGCAAGAGCTACATTGAAATCTAAATAAGAAATATTAGGCCTAAGAAATATTAGGCCAATGGGCATGCTCCATAAGACAGGTAACATAGCAAAGGAAGATTACATGAGAGCAGGAAAGAGCACAACACTTGGTCTGGGAGCACTACCACCTGCCTCTATTTCAATGGTAAAGTGCATATTATATTTCTTTATATTGGAATCACCGGAAGCTTAAGTCTGAAAAAAGAAGCCTGGACAATAATATCACCAAAGACAAAATGCTTTGGTTTTGCGCGGATCAATTATTGCCAGTCAGAAGTGACGGTCCTGCCACGTCCTCATTGAAATTAGTTTAAATGAGGCAGTAGCATATTTAAATGATCCTTCCGCTCATTTGCACATCAAATCCGCAATGCAGGATCATGAAATGCTTCAAAGTACTATATTTAAGTTTAAACTCAGCAGGTACTGTAAGCATACCATTGTTTAACTACAAAAACTGTATCTGCTCCGTACAATGACAATATAGACTTTCTATTGGATTGGGAATGTAGCTTTATGCGGTCATGCCAAGAGAAAACCTTGGTCCTGGCTTCTGTGATGGTGAATGATTGTCTGTGCATTACTATGTCGTAGTCTGGGCATGATAAAACAGGCACTAGGGTGAAAACTGTAATGAAGTGCAGTACAAATAGCTGAAATGAAAACAACGACAAAACAGAACAGTTAACTGGAGAAGACAACTTAGCAAAATGCGTAGAATAAGCATAAGGCATATTGTCAATTTTTTTTCTACAAAAGAATACATAACATTCAGTATAAACGAACATTGAGAATAAAGAACAAGAATAACATCTATTTGTTCACATAGTCTTGACGTCATTTCCAACCTTTGCAGTTACTCCCATGAACAGATCATCAAAATGATACAAAAGTTTCATATAAAAATGTTGGACTTTGGGTTATAATTGACCATAATTTGCACGTCTGCGTCTGCTGCGTTCCGTCATCTTCGCTACAAGTAAGGCACCGTACATTTCCGTTTCTGTGGTGTTGCAGCACAAACGAAACAAAGTGATGACGCATGGCAGTTTTCGTTGTAGCCTTACTTCCTCCATGCATGAACATAACATCGATATCACACTCCAAATGAAGATTGTCATTTGTCAGTTGAAGCAAGTGTTGCCCATGACATCATTTTCTGTTTGTAAAAGCACATATATACTCACGTAATTGTCATGGATATTCAAACTGCTAGGCAGTCATTGTGAAACTGCAGCAAGTCTTTGAAAAAGAAGAAACTGATAGCAAAACTGGACAGATGGGACATCCTGGTCGTTATGGCTCTTCATCTTTTGTGTCTTCTCTCATTTTGTATTGTTTTAGTTGATAGTTGTGCGCGTATGTCTGTGTATGTTTGCTGCTGTGTTGCCGCTGCACAACCCTTGATCAATGATCTATGCATGAGTGTGAACGGAAATGCTGGAAAGGTCATTCCTGATGATCTCGTTAACTGTGGAAACAAAAAAGCACAGTACAAGGTCACTCTTCTAAAATCACAACGCAGCACCGGAGTGAATATGATACAGTTGAGTGAATTCTTCCTGGAGGTTAAGAAGTACCTAACAATAAAACTATTGTGTATTTAAAAGAAATACCATGGTTCTTCTTGAAAATACATTGTTCTTTATATGCTCAGTGTATCGCAATTGAATCGAAGAACAAAATACAGGATGTGTCTTTTTTTTTTGAATTGTTAAATTATTACTTGCATGGAATTCTCATATTTGATCACCAAGGAGATCACGATTGACCATGAGGCCGTGATAATTACTTATTTCTATGGTAGCTTGAAATTCCAGTGATTTGCCATCAAATTTTGTGGACTTGTAATATTATGAGGGAAACGAAAGCATAATTGCTTGAAATCAGTAATTATTAAGAGTATTTTTTTTAAACTCAAGAATAAAGTGATAACTATACATTAAAGTATACATGTATTTAACCCCGTTGAGACAATGCGTCCCACATCTTTTAAAAAAAATCACAGCAAGTATAGCAATAACGTAGAATGGTATCCCAGTGGTTCGTAACACACCTAGCTACAGATTCTAGTGGCATTTAGCAACTCTTCCATAACGCAACAAGCCAGTGCTGGGCCCACTGTCAAAAAGGTAGCTTGCATTGTGCAATTTCTCCTCAATTAAGCATCTAATACTCTAGTACTGAAATATATTGATAATATGTGCTATATATGTGTGTTACTATAGAGTACACTGAGGCATTGTAGGCGTTTGGTGATCATATTCACTCATCTGGCACATTTATATTGCTATTATTATTATTATGCTACCTGAATCTTGGATTATTACAATAAAATACAGATGGGACAAAAAAATCCCAGGGCCTTAACCTAATCAATGGAAATGGGAATATTTTTCAACTCATTTTCCAAGTATCCTGGACTTATAAACAAGAAATATATGCCATAAATTTTAACCCCCCTCCTCCCCCAAACAAAAAACCAAACAGTAGTGAAAGGGTTAAATGAGCTGTTTCTTGCTAGTTACACTTATGAATTGATTGCCGCAAATCATGAGTATTTACAGTACTATTCAAGTTTGGAAACACACAATAATCCGGTATTTTTGTTATTTTAGACAAAACTGAAATGCAGATTAATACCGTACTTAAATTATCACCATTAGGGAATTCATACTTTTGGAATTATTATTATTGTTATTATTATTATGATTATGACTATCAATAATAATAATAATAATCATAATAATAATAATAATCATAATAATAAATTATTATTATTATTATTATTATTATTATTATTTAAAAATGTTAATACAAAGAGAATGTTTGAACATGATTTAAATTATTTTAGCCAGGTTATCACATTTTGCTATTTTCTCAGTTAGCGTTTTGATGTTGACGGTGCTTTATGACATGGTATGGCTTTCAGTTTACAGCTGCCCCGTATCAAGTTAATTGCTAGAATTTCTCGACCGCTTAATGTGTTGGAATTTGGAAGGTGGACTACTTCTTTATGTCTATGTAAAGCTAAGTATCAAGTGCAAGCTGTCATGGCAGTGTTCCCGAAAAACCTTTGATTGAGATATTTCACATAACAAGAAGACCAAGTTTTAGAACCTGACACAACAGGCTTGCTGCACATACACCATAGCTGACATCACTTAGGGCAAAAGAGACATCAATATAGTGGTATTCGGAAATACCATTAACCTGGAATCCAAACAATCTATTGTCCTTGAAAAGTCATATCGGCCCCATACACACATCTCTTCACACAAGTCATCGTCATGTCTTTCCTGTGCCCGCGCCTTTCCCACAGTCGGGCAGGCGCGGATCAGGCTGCTGCTTTTATCTGCTTTGTGTTCTTTGGCAAAACAGAGGGAAGTGACCGAGAAGATGGCCAGGATCACGGGTCCTGCAGCTCAACGCAAACAAGAAGCTCCCCACTTGTAGAGCTGCTTGCGATAAAGCTTACTGATGTAGACGGAGACAGACGGGGCCTAACAGTGAGGAGTCAAGACAGGAAGTCCACCCACCTTAAGGTAGTGTGTTATTGAAAGATACCGTTTGGTGACACGCTGATTCACTCAAAGGGGTCATCTGAATAAGAAACGCAACTCAAAGTGAGGGAGAAACTCATTGGGCAATCCTAGAGGCACAGGTGCACAATCTAGTGAGATTATTACAAAGTATAATTGAGGGATGGGAGTCTCTGAATGGCAGACAACTTCATTTGATTGTGATTTGGGGGTCTATGATTCGATTCGCAATTGAATTTTGCAACCAAATGATTTTGTATTTGCAATGATTTGATTGATAATGATTTCTGCTTTAATCTATAGATGTGCAAAGAAACATCATGATCAATTCCCGTCAATGACAAATGGAGATATTAAAGTGTCTTTTTTTTTCTTACATTTATTAACTTTTGTATTGTAAGAAAAGTGCCTTTTTTCACACTAACAATGTTTGGATCATATCCGCTACTGTATTCTTTGTTTTGATTCATTGACATACCAGCCACTAGAACATGGAATATGGAAGCCTTGTTTTTTGATTTACTGTATTTTTCGGACTATACGCCGCACCACACACACAAACAAAAAAAAAACAAAACAAAGAAAACTGACTACTATTACCGAAAGCGGACTATAAACAGCAGGTCATAACATCAGACTGTTATGAAGAATGATGGTAAATGGAAGTTAATATTTTTAAAATAATTTTTATATTTATATTTAAAACTTTTATTTATTTTTTTTTTATAATTACCCACTTAGAGCATCCTATCTTCAACAGACTGAACTTGCCTGTATGTTTTGCACCGACATATATGCAGGAAATGTTTAATTATTTACAACATAACACAACAGAATGCTGCAGTTAAAACGCAGTTCAAACTCAAAATCAATACTTTCATTCTTCCCTTTCTTTCATTATTTTAGTAAAGATACAATAAAAAAAACATTGCACATAATTTATTTATACAATCATATATACAATCATACACAAAATCATGAAAAAAGGGTGCAGTTTAAAGTCTGAAAAATACGGTAGTCATTGTAAATTTAGGTGACTTGATAGACCATTTTTATAATTAGGTAAAATATCAAAGGAATTTCCCCCCTCATCATTCTTTTTGATGTATGTCAGCTTATATAGATGGATAGAAAGCCCACATTGGTTTGATATTGGTAGTGATTCAAATTTAAAGCAGAGATGGACATTTTTTCTGTGTGAGATTGAATTGTGCGACTGCATTGGACTGTACCACAGTTAACAACGAGAGCCAACGCTGTACACTTGTGCCATATCCTACAATGACAATTCCTTAATCTGCTTTTGGATTACATTTTTTTATTGGCATTGTGTTGATTGTAGACACGTCATGCGATGGCAATAAAAACAAAGTTGTGAGGACCAGTAAAGGTAGTTGGTAGCAACCACCGCTGCAAAGGCTAACTTCAAGATCGAAGCCTACAGTACTATAACCATTGCATTGACACTCTTATATTTGGTGTGTTTATTTTGATGTTGGCCTTTGCACCAGCCCGTTGGGGTATGACGTGATGTTGTTCTTTTCCTTGGCAGTGAGCGCACACCGAAGCGAACAGGAAGCAGATTTGTTTTTATTTCATTTTAAATTTATGAAATTGACTTAGGGATGATTCTGTATCATGGTAGATGAGAATTGGCATTCATGTGTGAATCTTGAAAAAAATGGACCAACATCAACTTTCTATAGCCACTTATCCTCACAAGGGTCGGAGGCTTGCTGGTGCCTATCCCAACTGGCTTTGGGCAGTAAGCGGGGGACACCCTGAACAGGTTATCAGCCTATTGCAGGGCACACGGAAACGAACATCCATTCACTCACCCAACCCCACCTAAGGACAATATAGTATGTCCAATTCACAAGCCATAAATGTTTTTGGAGTGTGGGAGGAAGCCGGAGCGCCTGGAGAAAACCCTCGCTGGCTCGGGGAGAACATGCAAACTCCACACAGGAAGACCGGAGCCAGGTGGATTTGAACTCGGGTCCCTCTAACTGTGAGGCAAACGTGCTATTCACTGTGTCACGACCCGCCCAAATTGACCAACATCATTGAGTAATTCTTAATAAATATCGGCTTACAATATCATATTTTGCCGCACAAAATTTGCCTGATTTGTTTCTAATATTTAGTCCTTTTCACAAACCAAATGAAAATAGAAACTTTGCACACACATGCACGCTCACGCACTCACGTTGCAAGGGACCCACCTCCCGAAACAAGAGGAACTCCCATTGGAAAAATACAACCTGTGCCAACACTACTGGCTGTTTTGAAGTCTGTTTGGCTCAACAGGCATTTGGCTCGACAGGCTCAGACTTATTTTTAGGTCTGCCATTGCAGGGCATAAAGGAAGTGCACACACATTTAGCAATGAAACTATCTAACTTTTACGCTAATCTCTGGAGCCAACGTGAGCAACAGCTTTAAGCAGTTCTGATCAGCGAGGGGGAAATCCAAAAACCTCGGCAGTTTAAAAAAAAAAAATCAATAAATACAGTAAAATCCACAAATACAAAAAAAAGTCAGATCCTTTCTTCATTTAAACACTGAAACTGCAGTGATGCATCTTCCTTTTATTGCTGCCATTATCATCTCATACTTTCCACTGACATTGTTGATTATGTTCCATTCTGAGAAAATGAGTGCTAAAGTGGTTAAAGGTACACATTTCCAATATGTTGTTGTTTTATAGACAGTAGTGATGATTGCAGGGGTAGGATGTGGTCAAATGTCAAAAATACAGCATCTTTCTATCTTTAGTGCTTTAATTTGGTAAATTACTATGAGGTAGTCATTTCTTAGTCTTTGACAAAGGCTCTAATTTTTTTTTTTTTTGGCATAGATAAAACAAAATAAGTAGACAAAGTTAGGTTATTTAGAAGTGACATGATAAATATGCAATAAGGAACACAGTCATTAGGAACATTTAGTTCAATGTGGAGTCTGGCTGCAAAATATCTTTCTAGTTTGTAATGAGCATGGACAGGTGGACTGCTGTAAATTTAGGCCTATTTTACACATTATCGGTTAACAAATTAATCATGTCATCTCGGTTGGACAGCTGGACAAACATATTCTGTTTGGTTGTTTTTTCTGACTTAGTTCAGTAGCTCAGTCTAATCATGGAAAACAGTAAGTGAGAGGATACACTCATGAATAAACAAAAACAGTGGAAAAATGAACTGCATTATTCCCCTGGTGAAAAAGGAAAAACACGTCGTATTAGAGTGACTCAAATATGACCTGACATTGTTCATTAGCAGAACCTTTGCAAGCAGTGGACCATGAGCCTGACCTGTCATGGCCTATATTGAGTTAATATCCTTAAGGTACAATTTGCAAGGTAAACTTTGTAGGTCAAATTTTGATAAAAATGTTGTGATGGTACTTGTGGAAAACCTTAAAAGTCCACTTTCCAACAATAATTTGATTGTTATATGTGAAAAAGAATAACTCTTTTTTTACGATATGATCCAAGCAGCCCTACTATTTGACAAACACTATTCTCATTAATGAAATTAAATAGAAGTATCAAAATTCATTCATTTTGTGAATTTTTAAAGGAAAATTTCTATATTAAAATACATATATGGGAATTTCTTTAAAATCATGTTGTAATAATAAAGATATCTGTACTTGGTATCCTATCAGTGACTATCATGGTAAATGTTATTGTTTTAATGGACTTCATAATTAACTAATTCACTCATTCTTGACAAAAAAAAAAGTGTCGTTGTCAATGAAGCCCAATGAGTTAATCTGCAATTTAGTAAAATTAAAAAAAAATAAAAAAACAAAACAAAAAACACTATTAGAAGATGTTTCCAAAATTTTTGACTTGTATTGTATATAAAGGGGGTAAGCAACCTAACCATGATGATTATGCCAGTGGTCTCCAACCTTTTTTATCACCATGGACTGGTTAACACTTGGGATTTTTCTTTTTTTTTTTTTGGGGGGGGGGGGCTCAAAATGTACAAAATGTACGCAAATTACATTAAGTCAATCATAAAACTGATTTACAAGAGCTATTAATTTCACGGGAAATATCTGGCACAAACAAAAATGCGAACGAGCTAAAAGCATACAGGGCAGACTATATAACATGCTGAAGATAAGAACTAACAGCATGTTATTCACAGACAAAGCAGTGTCTGCGTCACTGACTGACTGCTCTCAAAATCACACCATCCTTCTCACTACAAAATGTAATATCAACAGCGGCCAGAGGCGGCGCCAAAAAACAAAGATCAAGCCAACTAAATCATAATGAATGAACCGTTAAACGAAATCAGTTCCAAAACATTATTTCGGGTGCGGCCCACGCGGCACGGTACCAGTCGATCCACGGACCGGTGGTTGGGGAACACTGGATTATGCCACAAAGACAGTGTCTACCAAGCCTCAGTGAGAAGTGTTATGCACTTTGGTTCAATAACATGGCGACTTCTGAGAAATCAGTGGATACCCTGCAGTCTGGAGGCCCCATAGCCACTGAGTTTTTTTTTCAGCAGGTGAAACCCGATCTTCGGCTAAATCGGCTTTGACCGGCATTGAGCTGGCGGAGATTGACTCTACTTTCCCTCAGCTTCTGAAGTGATGTTAGAAAGCAAGACCTCTGACCCTAAAGGCTGTAACAGAGGTTTCCTGCCAGGGACTTCTATTCTCACATTTAGTCTCAGGATGCCAAAGGAGAGCGGGGCACCTTCCTGATCTTTAATCACTTTCACATCACGAAGAAAGTTTCAGCTTTTAGGGTCTTCATGCTATATAGTAAAGGGTGTTGTTTCCTATACTTTCTCAACACTCGCATATTAACACATCAGCCTTGTGAGAAAGAGGTGGTAGCTTCCTTCAATTGTGGCGTCCAGCTTCCACTGCATGTGAGGAAGTGTGCCTGTGTCATAGGATCTGGGTAATACAGTATAAACACTACTCACAAAAGTCAAAGGGGACTAGTAAGATGAATCTAAACCTCATTTGAACTTCATGTGGAATTGATTTGGTAGAGAAGCCAAACTCAAGGTCCAACTTGCTGGAGAGAGACAATTGAATTTCCTGCTACATATTACTTTTGTTTCCCTACTATATCAAATCTTCTCTTGGCCTCAGCAGAAACACTTAATGGACAATTTGCAGCCTCCCACACACACGCGCGTGCAAGCTTGCACACACAAACACACGCAACTCAAATGACTGGGCGGAGAGCTTCTGAAAACATCATGTATCCTATGCCGACGATAGCAGCAAGCAAAACCAAGAGGGGGCAAGTGTCAAAAGATGAAAAGAAAGTTTACAAAACTCAGACATAGCTCTATTGTATATACAAAAACTAATTTGAAATGGGCAACGTCTTTCAATCATATACTTTACCATAACTTAATACAAAGTTGTGTCTCTAATGTCATTTGACATTTGAGGACAAACATCAGGTCAGAGAGCAATAGAGACTAAAAAAGTACTCAGTCAATTTTACTCAAATACCTTCTCTCCACATTTATGTCTTTGTAAACACCAATGTAATGCGTTTTGGTCAAGGACATGTTAAAGAAAAAAATGGTGCAATGCAATGACTCTAATTGTGTAATTCTTTTTCACCTTTAGAGAGAGAGAGATCTTTAAAAAAACAAACAAACAAAGAAACAAAACAACATGGTACTGGGCAAACACATTTGCCTAAGAGTCAGTTAGAGGTTATGTGTTTTAATCTTGACGTTATTTTTATTAGTCTGCTGTTTATTTGTTGGTTTTCTGTTAATGCAAAGAAAGTATTTCAAATATTCATGCAGAAACACAGCCCAGCATTTTTTTAAAGGTTTCATGTGAACCCACAACTGATTCAGTGCTGAATCAGGAAGTCATGCAAAACAGAGAATAAGAAGCAAGTGCGACATATTCTCAATCCATGTCGTTATCTCAGGAAAGATACATTATATATTTTACAGATAATGGAACTGATTTGAGACCCATCCATCCATCCATTCAATCTGAAACCCAGTTAAAAAAAAGTTGTTGGGCTCCAAAATGACAAAATGTTAGAAAAATATATAAAAATGATATTGTTGTGTTTCCTTGCGGACAAGGCCAAAATTGCGAATGGGCACCAGTGGCTGTTTGACCAAATGTGCCCTGTGATTAATTGGTGAAAAGTTCAGCGTGAAGCCAAGCCCAAGAAAATCGGACTTTGAAAAATGTTCAAAGGAGTTTTTTTTAAAAATTACAAAAACAACAAGAAAAGGAAAATAGTTTGATCCAAGCCCGAGGAATATGCCAAATTAGATTATAGGAGCTTCCTTGAAATGTCCATCTTTAGCGCTGTTGTTTTGGCTGCTGCAGTGTGTAACCTTTGTCTTTGATCATGCACTAAACTGTTGTGCCTCTCTCTGTCTCACCTCTCCCTGTCTCGTAGCATCACTTCCCTCATCGTCTCATTTCCTCCCAATACCCAGGAGGTGGCGGGTGTGCCCGAGAGAGGCTAGTCCTCAGGGAGGATAAGAAAGAGGTGTTTACATGGTGGCTGCAGCTGTCCATGCTGACCATGAAATCATTGAGCAGTCAGCTTCAGGCTGCTGTGCAAAATGTAGTATAGGCAAGAGTAAATTGAAGCAAGAAAAAAAAAAACTGTTCTTCTGTTGTGAAAATACTGTTTTCTAATTTGGTAGGTTTCATGCATATTTAGCCATGGATCCCAAATTTGGCCTTCAAAGAATGGCCAAAATCATCAAGAGTGGCTGTGCTGAAAATGACTGGCATTCAATGAATTAAGTTGTACAAGTTATACCTGTGGGTCACGTCACTGTTGGAAAAAGTTGTGAAATGTTTTCTTTTGGTCTCATTTAGTTTTATATCACAAACAACTGGCATTTGACAGGGATGTGTAAAGAGGGGAGCGCTGACGAAGATTGAGGAATAAAACTAGATTCAAAAATGTTTTGTAGAACTCCTTACGGACAGGTTCATGATAAAATCACTCAACCATCTTATAAACTCACTACGACGGATTCAGAATTAGAAACGTATGCTCCTGCGGAGGCTGACGCAAAATATAAGCATATAAGCAGACTGAAACAATCATGCTTCAGTCAGTTTCCCTCGTCTGAGCAAGAACTTGGCGGCGTGTTGAAAATCATGATGATTTGTAGGTGCATTTGTGCCTTTGCTTAAGCTTCTTTAAATCACCTGTCGCATGTAAGTTGTAAGGTGGGATTTTGAACTTGTTTTCTTTTTATTTATACACAGAGAAACAGTATTCTCTCTGTCCAACAAGGTTAACCTCAGTGCACACTTTATTGTTTAGTATCCATCATTGACACATGGTTTAGACTGACTCCCGCCTGTAACTTGTTTTTGGAGTGTCTGCGTGTAATAAAATGTGTGGCCTTTGGTTAACATTTCTTCAACATATAAAGCCTTTCTGTGACAAGTGCATTTTTTTTCTTCTCCTTGCAACGATTGTTTTTGGGTTAAGTTTGTTTTGATTTGTAATACCAATCAAAAGGATTTCAAATGACTCTGGCAAACTTTCTCCTCCACACAGGCAGTCAGATGTCACGAAAAAAAGACAATGATTATTACTTTGAGGGTAACTAAATCTTACAAAACTCCTGCTGGGCACACAAGCATGTCTTTAAGTTTTAAACTGCTCTTGGGATGCATCTGGATGTGCTGAACTTTGTTTGATTAATGCTCTGTGCACTAAACTTGAAATCTGCCCTATGACCTTAAAACCTAAATTGTAGAAGACACAATATGGGGTGTTTCCTGTTTCCTTTTAGCACATAGATTGTGAACTTTGTGTGTGTGTGTGTGTGTGTGTGTATATTTATATATATATATATATATATATATATATATATATATATATATATATATATATATATATATATATATATATATATATATATAAAATCCACCAAAAAGATTGCCAATTTGCAGCAACTAAAATTAGATTTAGAAACTAAAATACCAGCATCACGTCAGCTCTTTAAAACAAATTTTATCATCAAAAATGTATCACTTCAAAAGTGTGTTAAACACACTTATATTTTTCAGATAACTTTCTAAGACATTTTGCTGAGCCTGGGAACCCTGAAATTGAAATACTGTAATACCTGAAATAATAAATAACATGAAATTGTATCACTTGTTGTTTTGAAAGTTTTGAGAAACTAATGTATTGTAGAAAACTATAGAGAGCCATTTACTTGCCTAAAATTCTATTTAACTTTATAAGATATGCTGGCAAACCCAGGAGATCCTTGAACTGTTTTTAAAGAATTTTACACAGATATTTTTTGCCTAAAATGTGTCTGTGTGTCTGTTTTAAATCTGTGTTATGCAAATCTGAAGATTTGCAGAATAAAGTTATGTAGGCAATTCAAAAAAGTTAAGGATTAGATTAGGGTTACCCTTTCTTTTTTCATTTTGACACTCAATAGTTTTCTTTTCACTGAAATTGTATATTGACTCTAAATATCAGTTAATGGCCTTCTTGAATACATTTTTTTTTTAAATCAGCCTTCAAATTACTATACTATACTATACTTCTACGAATAGGTGTGTGGATTTCATTCCAGATGCCGAGATTTTGAGCCACATATAGTATAGGCCCCCAGGAGACTGATTCTTTTTTGTGGTAAATCGATGTACAGACAAATGAATGATTGGATCTATGGATGGAGGGACAGAATATCATTCCTGTCCTTCACTGTTGGATACAGTTAGCAAGCATGACATTTTATATATATATATATATATATATATATATATATATATATATATATATATATATATATATATATATATATAGTTAGACGGTTGCTGTGAAAGCACATCTGTGCTTGGTTGGATAAAATCAGGAGAGTCTAGGGACCTGTTGAGATTAATAGCCGCAGTGGGTCACATGCCAACAGTAAGACAATTACATTTCAATAGTTATGATCATTCCCCCCTCAAGTATAAAAATCTTCACCCACTGCTTTGTAGGCCCCTATGCTACAAAACAAAACAAAAAAATGCTGTGATCTTTAACTTTGCTGCTGTTTACTGCTCTTACACTTCTTCAGGTACAATGGGGATGTACTGAATTTGTGTGTGTGTGCGTGTGTGCATGTGAGTCAATGGTCAAGTTGCCAGGGAAAATTCACCAAGATCTCAACCAGCTTTCTTCCACCTCAATTTTTCCCCTCTTCCTTTCAGTCTGCCTGTCTACGTCTATGTCTCACACATTCAAATGGCTGACCTGCTTCTTCTCATGCTATTTGAATATTCCTTGATGTGAGGATATGATGAAATTCCTCTAACTCCAAAATTTCCACATTCCATATCTAATTTAGGCTCATCAGCACATTGGGTTTTAATATTTAAAAACTCTGTTAAATATTTAAAACAAATTTTGGCAAGGTTGTATAATGGCTCACGCAATTTGACAACTTTGACAATTTTTTGATAGTTGCTCTTTGTTTACCTGTCAACATGAAAGTTGAATGGTCCTTACTGGACTGTCACAATGAGGTGCTCGTGAATTGGTTTCACAATCCTGCGATTTATTCTTCACCTCTTCAACAATACTACATCCTCTCATGTTTTTTTTTTTTTTTTTAATTTTTCACAAGGTTTATAACTACTTCCTGTCTTTCATTCAAGGTATTAACATTCTCCTGACACAGTGCAGATTTTTTTTTTCAGAGTGAGTCAAGCTAGTATTTAGTTACAGTATTGGGAATGGAGACCTGCTTCTGTTTTTTGATACTGTAAACTAGTTCAAAAATAAAAACAGTAAGTGAAGTGAAGCATGTTTCAGATTTCCCACATGGTGAACGGTCAGTGAACGCCTGTGTAATGTTGATCTCTGGACATATCCTAACTTTTACATGATCCTCTTAGTTTAAGTAATATTACGTGTGTGGACAAGGATGGACTCGGACATTGGTTCAGTCTGCCTGCTTCTTTTATTGAAAATAATGCCGTAACAACAAAACAACCTCAGCTAACACCAGCTGTTCTTAGCTGCAACAGGCACTTGATGCTAACAGCAAACTGACGTCCTCCTCCTCTAGCTTGTCCCATTACGGTAATTATTTTAAGTAAGAATACGGCCTATATAAAAATGCACATCTGTGCTCGGCTTATGCGGCTGACGGATCAATCATCCTCAAATGGTGCTGAATAAAAACAAAATGAATTTCTAAGTTACCCTTTATAGGAAAAGCCCATACTTTTTACTTTTGGGAAGAAAGGGTGCCTTATATTTGGGGAGTTACGGTACTTCCCTGCGGATCCACCCAAATGTGCTAAGATTTGATGATTTTTCCATTCCATATTTTCATAGCCAACTGGAGATATCCTCCATTAAAGGCTAATGTATGGTTTCTGTTATTCTGCAGCAGCATTTGTGGCCTTTTCAGCAAGCTCTCCAAAGAGGAACAGTGGTTAAACAGTAGTGGTAGAATGTGCTTTTAACAACAAATAGAGGAGCTTAGTCGGTGTCATTCAGTCGTTACTCAAAGACGACCGAGGGTAGTAGTGGACCTACGTCAAAAAATGTTCAGTCTATGTACACAAAATCATAACTCAGGCACAGATAAAGAAGATAAAGCTTTCTTGGGAAAATAGACTCACTCCAGGATCAGGCAGTCACTAAAAATCAACCACACTGACATTTGTCATATTTTGAGGTGGTAGCTGCATGATCACAGATACAGTACTGTGTACACAGATACATATCCCGGCCAAGCCACAAGCCCTGTCTGAGTCCTGACCCGTTACGATCTGTGTGTCTCTGTGGCTTTTCAACTTGTGTTCCTTAAACCTCAGAATGTGAGCCACGCAAACCGAGCCTCTAAACGGCTGTGTCAGGAGAAAGTCTATGAGATACGTCATGCATGATTAACTTTTGAAACAGAGCTTCAAATATTTTGTGTGGCTTGAATCAACAACCTTCTTGAGTGATGGCCAATTGTACTTTTCAGAGCAATATTTTTTACTCCATTCAAAGTGTGTTGTTTCTATCCTACACAGCTTGAGAGAATTATAGAAAATAAGTTACACCTTCCTCCAGTAGCAAATCTGACAAAGTGGTGATGTTTTTACAGAACAAACACTAGTAATTGAAAATCTGAACCTAAGAATCCCATCTAAACGTTATGCGTGCCAAACACCAGACTAATGGGAAAATCAATTTATTTGGATAATTTGAGTGTAGCTTTTTATTTTTTAGCAGACACATTCTTTGTTAGTGACTGTGGATATTATGACAGAGCACATGAAACCAGACCAGATCTTCTGGTTCTTCTGCCAGAGCTGTGGTGCACACGTAGGCAAAAGTGAGCCAGCACAATTAGGCAATTAATGGATTGACTTTACACAAACTTTATGCATCTGACCAGGACTAATTTTGTATGCTCCAGATAGTTTTAAAAATACGTAATAAGTGTGGCGTGACACCATTGCCTCTTTCATATGTAACCACTTAGATACAGTTATTTTTTCAACGTGCACACAATCCTGACAATAGTGTTAAATATGTCTGACAAAATAGCAAGCTGATCACTACCAGGAACCTAAAGGCTCTTATGTTCAGCCAGTGGTGATAAATGATGTAAGGGGAGACTGAGGGTAATCCAAAGGCCTTCCACTGAACTGAAATGACATGGCGACTCAACTCTCCAGCACATCATTTCAGCATTTCCCTTATAAAAAGTAACAAAGCACACAACTATTAGATGGTAAAAAAAAAAAAATCGACAGTATTTCAGTGGTACTCAAACTAAGGTACAAGTATCCTTGGGGGTATGTGAAGGCACTTAAAGGAGATATTAACAGGGTTCCTACAGTTATCTAAAGCAAATCTAATTGAATACTTTTTAATGCAGTGACGGGACCAATTATTTTTTTTTTTTTGTCTTTCAAATTAAGATCAAATTGGAGAATTATGTTCTAGTGAGTCATTTGCAAAATCTTGTACACCTTTACTTTGTTAAGTTTTATTCTGCTGTGGATTGTCACTAATAACCTAATTTTATGGAAAACAAGCCAGAAGTAAAACTGCAGATGTTACACAGTCAATCCTCTGGAGTTGCTGAATAAAACATACCTAAAGATACCATTACAAATTTGGTTTTATAATTCATTATGACAAGGACGTGGACATGGATGGACTGGTCATCGGGCATACAGGACAGATGCCCTGTGAGCCGGCGTGTTTTAAATTATTATTTCTTTCATTTTACTTTAAGAGAATCCCTGAATCTCAACTTTTTTTTTACATTTCATGAAATAGAATTTTGTTTGTATATATTTTTATAATTATTAATACTACCATTTCCACTTTTTTTCATATTTATTGTTACATTTTACACTTTCTATACCTCCTATTTTGTTGGCAGACATCGGGTGAAAGGCAAAACACACCTTGAACACAGAGTGGGAATTGAACTCATTGATTTAGCCAAGTAAACCACTACACAAACAGTGACTGGTCCTAAAATAATCTATACTGTATTGTTTCAAACAATATAATTCTTTTTATATATATAATTTGTTATTATTCATATATTTTTTTTTATTGAAAGTGAACACCAATCCCTGCCTTATCCCTCTTACAAACAAGGATAAGGATGTTACCCACCAGTACTATATATGAGGAAATACAGTCTGTATGCATCAATGTTATGAGGCATTACATATTGGTTCCTAAATTTGTTAAAAAAAAAAAACAAAAACAAAAAAACATAATATTTTGGGCTTAGAGCTTCTCCCGAGTCTTCAATTTATGGCTTGTCATGTTTAAGTCTGCCAGGAAAAAAAAGTATTCGAATGAGAAGGCATCAATAATAACAATAGTAAAATACCTACATCCTGTTTGTGGTCATTAATAATAAAAAAGCCATCACCATTTCTCTGGTACCTGTCAATATCACTTTGTATAGAGGGCTGTGTTCTTGGCATTGCACTTAACCACAGTCTTTTTTTTTTCTCAACATACTTATCCGGTCTTGATCTTCATAAAAGGGGGCATAGGGTAAAAGGTCTAGTGTCACTTGTTCAATGAATGCTTGCTTGCTTGTTCAATGGAGTCTTGCTGACTCCACTGCTTAAAGGTATAGAGGAAGTATATTTAAAAATAAACAAACAAACAAACAAACAGTATCTGAGGAACTCTGCTTTAGGTAAACCCATTCGACACCAACCTTGAATTCAATCCACACCCTTCCCCCTAAGACTCACTTTTCAGTCCTCCCCTCTGATCCTAAAGCCAGCCTTGCGGCACACTCCAATGTTATCGACTCAGCATGTTTTCAGCGTGGTGTGGACGCACTCTCAATCATCATTAAGGGTTTTGGAGAGTCCTGGGGTCTGGGAAACTTTCCAGAATGTGTAAAAGTTTCCATGAGGAAAGCCTCGGTTGCTTTCAGAATCATCAGCGGTAGTTGGAGATCCTCGACAAGAATAGAATGCCCTTTTTTGTACCCGAAGGGAAGGGGACTTGACAACATTTTGATGATCAAGTTGAGAAAACAAGCCTAGTCAAGTTTCAAATGCAGCAACCCTGAATTGAAGAGGAAATAATCACAACTAAAACTACCCTGAAATGCAAAGCAATCAGAGCACATATGTTAACTGTCAGAAATTGACTGAGGCTAGTATGGGTTTTGTGCATGTGCGTGTATGTGTGCATATGTTTTGTTTTGGAGAATAAGGGTCCTCTGTGTCCCAGAGAGGCAGCTGGTACAAATCTGACTCTCTGATTAGCACTACTGTGCTGCATTCAGCTACATTTCATAATATCACCGATCACTAGCAGCTAATAAGACACGACACACTGCAGTAGCCTCAAAGGACCAAATGCCTTGCCCGGTCAGCATGCTTCTCTTGCTATGTGTACGTGCACACACACATAAACACACACATGCAAAAATACATACGCGTACGTATAGGTATGAAGCAACCATGTAGCATTACTGAAAATTTAGGTTCAGTTGCATGGCCCTTTTAAACTGTGAATTTCAAAGTAACCCAATGTCAGGTGTGGCCAAGTCCAGTAAGCCAAAGCCACAGTCCAGACATTTAGACATTCAGAATGAGGAATCTTCTACAAATCTTATATTATTTATGAAAAAAAAATATCCGCAAAAACATCTAAAACCACTTTTCAAAACTCATAAATACAAACTTAGAAGATTGCCGAGCGGTTCCGGCCATACTCACGAGCAAGGTTAACTATGCGTGCGCCTCCTTCGTATTTTTATATTATCTGCTGCTTCGTTTCTATTGTCATCATCCTCTTACTTCTTCCTTTACCGCCACTTGCAATTTTAGAAGCCATGTCTAACAGATAAAGTTTGCAAAGTCTTCACAACATTCCTTCTTTCCGTTTTTCACTCATTTTCTCTCCTTCCTTCCATCTTGACCAGCTGTGCCATCAAGCTAGATAAAGGCGTTCGGCCAATAGCATATCGGCATTTCTGTGATTGACGTGACGCCGGCCAATAGCATATCCGCATCTCCGTGAGTGAGACCGGGACTGTGACCTTAATCGACCAATAGCATATTGGCATCTCCGTGACTGACTCCGTGACTGACACCGTGACTAACACCGTGACTGTGACATTGTAAGAGCAATAGCGTTCAGTGTTGCTGTCACAAGCGTGATTGTTTGATTTCGTTGATGCAGCAAAGCGAAAATAAATGTACTAACACATTGACCGGCATGACGGATTGTTCGTAAGACATTCACGGCCCACGCTCGTAGGTCGAAAAGTTCGTAAGAGAAGGGAGTTCGTAAACCGGGGGCCCACTGTACTGTGCATGTGTATTGGGAAAGAGTATTTATTACATGATTATACCTCAACACACCACTTTCACAGTCGACAATAGCAGATAATGGTTCCAAAACAAATAAAAAAAATAAGTAAATAAATGAATAAATACATAAATGCAACTTTGAAATTGGATAATTTCTCTTTGCACACCTGACTTTTTCTGGTGGAACATGACTGTTCTGAGGCACTGTGATTGAAATACACTGTCATAAAGGATTCCCCGTGTGTGAAGGTGAATGTTAGTTTTTATATATTTAGTTATTTCTTTATTTTTGTCATTTCATTTTTTTTCCTGATTATTTATGTGCACATAATCCATTGTGGTAGTTGTGTGGCAATTGCTCACAAAAAGTGATTTTTAACTCAGAAGAAGCAAAAAAAAACAAAAAAACAAAACAAAACAAAAACAAACAAAAAAAACTTTAGCTCGCAATCTTTGACTGTGCTAGCTTCCTGTGTTGAGTTTGTATGTTCTCCCCGAGCCCGTGCGGGTTCTCCTCGGGCACGCCGGCCTCCTACCACACTCAAAAACATGCATACAAACAAACATGATTGAGAGTGTTGAAATAGGCACCAGCAGGCCAGCGACCCTAGTGAGGATGATCAGCCATGGAAAATGGATGGATTGATGGACATCATTGATATTTTGTCTACAAATCAGTCACACATCACACATTCTTGTACATTTTTTTGACAGTGATGTAATGCCACGGAAAACAAATTGGCTCTGTAGGATCGGACTTAGCGAACCCTGTAATATGTGTTACAAATATAAATATAATATTTGATGAGAAGAAGTGTTCACATTTTCCCCTACTTAATGACTCTTAAGGCATCTAAACTAAGTCAACTTTTTTTTCGTAAATGTATTTGACTTCATTAATATCAGATAATTTTCCCAAAATCTTTGGGAGAAAAAAATGCAGTGAGTGCAGTGATCTTATTTTGTGAGACTTAGAAAGCATATAAAGCATTACACTTCCACTGTTTTACATCAATGAGTTTTTTACTTTGAGTTTGCAGCTGCCACAAGGTCACCAGACGTTCCTCTTATCGCAAGGAAATTTTGAACAGATCCAAAACTTCCTCGTCACAAGTACAACATCTGGCGGCCTCTGGTGACCTTGTGGCTACCTCCAGCGACCTTGAACAAACCTTGTAAGAGGTCAAAAGAGCTGCAGGCTTTTCAGCCACTCATCAGTTCATTTTCCCGTCAGTGTGAAACTCCACTATCCATGTCTTAAATTAGATCAGTGGTTCACAACCTTGCTCCTGTAAATATTGGGCCAATTAACCTCTGACAGCATAAGATCTGTTTGAATGAAAAAGAACAAACAAAGATAAAATGAAAAAAAATGGTGTGCAATCCGTGTCTGATTTTATAAACATAGGAACTCCATTTGCTGGGATATTTAATCAGCAACTCCAAAAGACCTCCTTTAACATAATCAGTTCTTTTTCTGGCTCATCCGGCAGAAAATGTCATAAATAGCTGGTTTTTATAAAGTTTTTTCACAAAATAAAAACAATAGTTCTACAATTACAAGTACAATTTTGTCTCGAAGGTTTTCATTGTACTTTCAAGTGTGTTTTACTAACCCTAACCTGTCTAATGTAACTGGTATGTTTGGCTGCATGACATCTCGAGTTCACCATCAGATGCATGTAGTCTTCAGGCCACATTTGGCATCATTCGATATTTGAAGTCCATTTTTAGTTAGGAGCAATGCAGTTGGGCTAAGGCATTCGGGCCTGCTCAATACCAGCGCAGCAAGTAAACAAAATCTACTTCGGAGATTGTGCATTGCAGTCAAGGGGTTTAGAGGTCAGACTCCCGCTATCGTAACACTGTTCCTAGTGGTACAGTAGCTCACTGTTGATAAGTTGAGTGATTTCTCAAGGGCTATATAAAATCTAGTCCTAGCCAGAGAGATGCATTTCCTTTGCCTGATGAGAGCTGGAGGCCTAAGCATTGGAGCGTGGGAGGTGCTGCACTCTTGGGGAAGATCAAGTGTGCACCCATGGACTTCAAATCACCAGCCCCCAATTGCTGAGGAGCAACACAATGCTACATCCCTAGCGTTAAATCACTGCTGCTGAGGTGAGGTCATCCGCTTGTCTTCCTCTCTAATGGAGAGCTCAGCTCACTAACGCACAGCGGTAATGCATGAAGAAGGGAAGCAGGAGACACAGTGAGCTACCTTCCAATCTCATTTGTTTTAACTTAGGATTAATTTGAGGAGTTTGAGAGAGAACAGGGAGCGGCAGATGCCTTTGGAGTATGCTATTTCCACCGCATACTTACCAAGACTCCAGCAGCTCACCGCAGAAAGCACGAGCGGATGACAGGTGATGCAAAACGGTAGTATATTGAGGTTTTTCCCTTAGCTTCTACACTGTCCTGACCCAATCAATACACATTCCTGTGCGTCCCTAATGCAACTGTAATCACTGATAGAATACATTTGGCCGTTGGGTGAAGAAAGACTCAGCCCACTAAGTGACAATGGATAGAGTAGTGGGGAAAGGAAACTTGGTTACATGATTCTAAGCTGGTATTTCAATGGGCTTCTGGCACATCTAAATTACTGGACATCTGTGTAAAAGGACACCAATTCAAAATACAAAATAAAGCTGCAGTTTCACATAATTTCATTATCCAGAAAGAAATGAGCGCTTTAGTCTTTTATGTAGGTCACTGAGAAAGCAATATTCATTTTATATGATTTTAGAGGTGTGTTGCAAGGATGAAAGAATGAACAACAACAAAAAACAATGCCAAACACTTTGTCTAACATCATTTTCCACAGCAATGACAGGGCGATAATAATGATATATCGGTGTATTGCAGTATGAAGAGACACAATATGCGTATCACAATATGATGTTCAGTTTCTAATATACTGCATATTAATTTTGAGACACCGTATTTTTGTAACACGTCGCTTAAGCAAATTATTTGATAAATCATTACAACTAAACATCTCTTCTTGGTTTTTCTTTTTGTTTTCTTTTTTTTTTTCTCAAGCAAGTAATGTCACACATCTGGCATGTTTCACATAAGGTTTAGTAGAAAAATGACTGACCAATATGAAGTTGAGTATTTGGTTGTTCGTAATAAGAGGGCAAAATTTTGGCCTTAAAAAGAGAAAGAAAACAATTTTGTGAATAAAGTTGCCGCGTGATTTCATTACAAACAGACTGTATGCTCAAGGGGTGGAACAACAAATATGACAAAGCACATAACAGTCCAAAGGTGGGTCCAGCTAGCTAGACCATAGTATGAAAATTGATAGAAGGTTTTGAATACATTTGCGACCATATGCCCTTTTGGATGTTTGAAAAAAAAAAAAAAAAACGACCTCAAACTGCATCCGCTGCAACGCGTCACTACAATGTTGGTCTGCTATTGGCTGGCGTCTCGACTACCTAAAATACTGGTCTACTATTGGTCAGTGTGATGGGGTCACGAAGATACTGGTCTGCTATTGGTCAGTGCATGGGGTCACAAAGATGGCTGCCTAAGAACTTGATCTTGTGTGAGAGTGCTTCCAATATTGTATTTATTATGAATTTTAGTGCTTAATTCAAACTTGATATGGTTATCTATGAGTCCCAAGATTGCTAGTGATGTTAAAGAGAGAAGTAAGAACATGATTTATATGGATAACGGTACGGATTAGTTTCGTTAACTGGGGGCCCACTGTGCGTGTGCGTGTATGTATGTCTGTAAATTATATATATATATATATATATATATATATATATATATATATATATATATATATATATATATATATATATATATATATATATATTAACACACACATTATACAGTATATATTTTTCATTTGAATGTGATGTGATCAACGCAAGTGATAACGTTGTAACATTGGCATCTACCGTTGGCTTGGTCAAGCAGTTAATTCATATAATGAAATAAAATGTCGTACCATAATCTAAATTTAATAATTTAATAATAATTTCCAGGATGTGAAAAATTCTATTTTTTATGTATCCATGTTCTTTTTTAATGTTTTACTACCATCCCTTTATTAGGTCATCAAAGAACACAAAAAATGCCCACAGACTAAAGCATGTTGGCAATGGTCAGCTAGTATTTGAATCTAATATAGCAGCTGACTCGCCTATCTGGAAATCTCAATTTCATAAACCTCGCGCTCAACTGCTATACACTGTTGCTATTGATTGGATTATTCGTCAATGTCTAATTATCTCAGGTGGTCATGGCTAGACATTGTTGCATCCTGATTTTTATGGGAACATACTTTTAACCAAAGCTTCTGATGTATTTTTCAATGCTCCTCTTCTCATACCATTCAGTCTTTGTTGAGGTATTTACTCCAAAAGTGCCACAGAAATGCCACAAAAATCTTAAGACAAAGCAAGACATGGAGCTACATCGTTGAGCCTAACCCTAATGAGTACAGACTGCAGAAAACGGATGAAGGGACGGATGGACAAATGGAAAGAAGGACTAATTGATTTAATGGTCATGTACATGCTGCTCTCACCATCCACAATGTCAGCCAAAATAATGTTTTAAATTTTAAAACATTTATGGAATGTTTGCCCAGTATTTATTTATTTATTTTCTAATTTTGCGGCACTTCTGCCAAAAACACTCCACAAACAAGTGTGTAAGAACTTAAAATAGCTGATTCCACCATCCTTCTTTGTCTGCATTGCCTGTTTATGATGACAAATGGGACTCATCAAAACCAGCAGATATGCTGACAACAAAATTACCAATTCAGCAGCAACATCATCCCACTCCCCTGTTCCCATCATGCCTACTTCTGTCCTTTGTGAGATGTTGACACACACACATATGCAGCATGAACACACTGCAATAAACACACACACTAATGTTAACAGGAAGGGTGACAAGGCAAGAGTTCAAGGGCGGTCATTGGGTCCCCACCTATATTACGAGGCAGGGGGTTGTTACAATCTCAAACGGGTAAAATCCAATAAATGTGCTATTAATACATATCATAACAACAAGTGGTACCTCTGCTAACATAGATAACAGGTTGGTGACCCTTGAAGCAAGCAGTGGGATGGGCACAGGAGGCAATAAACCCGGCCATATGCTCCCTTGGGTGTGTCTGATCTCATTGCCAGTGGAGACCCATGACCCTTTAGTCTCCCTTGATGACGACAGCTGCGTGGCCTGCGCTCCAGAGGGAATTGACGGGAAAAGAATGCCTCTGCCTCATTGCTCCCGGCATCCCTCCCAAAAAGACAGGCGGGGATAAGGAAACCCCTACCTATTGTTTTGCTTCCTTCATTAGTCGATATGTCAACAGTTTGGGTTGCCACGCGTGTGCCAGTGTTTTTGTTCTGCTGGAACCTGGCTGACCCCAGATTCTCTGTGATGTTTTGACAGATTGTTTCAAAATCTCATCAGGGCAATGTTGTGTTATGAACTACTTGTACAATTCACACAGGACCGCATGCTTACAAGGAAAGCAAGTGAATTGCCTGGGAATAAAGTCTAACCGTTTCATCATTTGTTTAAAGGGGATACAGATTTTGAGTAAATAATCTATATTGTTCTCATCATCAAGATGAAGACTCTCAAATGCATTTTGACACTGCATGTTTACAAACACAGTTTTGAAACTCACCATCATCTAGGTACATCTGGTCCAACTCTTGCGGTTCCTGTTTGATGGTGATGGCAGGTGGACTTGATTCTTCATGAAGCAGGCCGGGTGAGTTCCCTCCAGCCTCAGATGAGGTGGCTGCTGTCTGAGCCTCGCTGGGGCTGTAGGCCTGGATAAATGTACTCTCTGCAGGCCCACTGGGAGTAGAAGCATGGGAGGCTGGGGAGGATGAAGAGCTGCTGTTGGCATAGGCAGGGAGGAATCCATGGGTTCCTGGACTGTTGAGGTGACTTGGACTTCCCTGAGTTTGGAGCATACCTAAGGGAGAGCCATGATCAGGAGAAGATGGATGGGTGAGGATTGGCCTGCCATTCTCCTGGTAGGTCATCACCATCTGACCTGATGCTGCTGCATGGGTGGGACTATTTGGCAGGCACTTGCTGAACGCCACAGGGGAAAGGTCATGCAGGGTTGGGCTGGAATTAGGGGATGTTGATGGTATGGCAGCATTGAGAGAAGGGCAAGGAGGGTAGCCTCCAGCCATACAAGCATCGGCAACAGGCATGATGGGATTTAGTCTGGAGTGGCCAAAGTAGGGCTTTGAATGCATTGGCAGCACTGAAGTCCCAAAAGAATCATATTCATCACTGGGTTCTGTCTTTATCATCGGCACTGAAGGGTGGAAAGTAGAAAGAAAGATGGACACATTAAAACAATGTGCAAATGCATCCGCGTGGCACAATGCTTGCATAAAGGAAGATGAGTAAATCAATGAACATGCACGCTTGTGGCTGCTCAATATTGCACTGAGAAACCCTCAATACTCGATCGGGAAAAAAAGCCAAAGAATAGGGGGGAAAGAAAAATGGATGAGTCATTAGAGTGGAAAACCACAGCTGTTTCTAATAATGAATGAGACCTATTTTTTTTGGATTCTCTTCCAGCTCTGATATCCAATAAAACACTACTTGAAGGCAGAAGGTTGCTTCTGCTGTTGCTGCTGCTTAAGAAGTAAAAGCAGTCCCTTGGTTTCCTTGGCGCTTTAGAATCAGTTGTGTCTTTTAGGACCGAATGATAAGACGAAAAAGAGATTGCTGGATTTGGATTGGACTGCCTGGGCTTCTTAATTGGCCAAAGTGTAGTGAATGTGGTTTCAGGAAATTCAGGCCTCAGCTAATGCAAGCAAGTGCTGTGAACCCACTTCATCATCCTGTCTCCCAAACTTCCGTTCCAATGCAAGCAGTCTGCAATGTTTCCTTATACTTCTGACTGACAGGTTTCACATGCTGCTCTTTAGTCAGGACATGTATTGAAGAGTGGACACGGGATACCTTTTTCTTTTTATAGCTGTTATGGGTATGAACACTCTCTATCCACGTATGGATTCAGTTTGACTTGGTGCAATTTGATTTCATATGGGACGGCTCAGCTCCAGAGAGTATTAAACAATGAATTTTTGTAGTTATTTGGCATACTTTTGAATATACTTGTCAGTTCTGTAAATGTGCACTTTCTAAGATATATGTACATAGTTTCCCAATAAAAGATGAAGTAATACGCATCTTGTGGATATACAGGTATATCAAAGTACAATACATTTTCATTTAGATGCACTCACATTTTTTATAATCAAAAAACACATTTTATGATTCAACTATATATATTTCTGTTGTTATAAGCATCACTGCTTCTAATTTATGCAGATTAAATTATGGTTTTTGTTACAGGTAATGCCAACTGTTAGGAATATATGATAACAACTGTGGCATTTAATTAAAGGGAGAAATCATTCAATGGAGATACAACTGAATATAACAGTGTTTTTTCTTATATACAAGTAATCATTGTGTAAAAAATTAAACTGCAATAAATCGAGTGTCTCACGAAACACAACCTGTTTGTCAATGTATTGTTATTTTGTGTAAGTGTGTGTGTCTCTGTCTGTGTGTGTGTGTGTGTGTGTGTGGGGGGGGGGGGGGGGGGGGGGGGGTTAAAGACAGTAATCATGGATGTCTGCCTCTGGGGTACTGAGCTGTGGTACAGTGATAACAAAGCAGGGAGACCATTTACGTCAGTCCTGTCTGCTTTCGGGGCCCAGGGAACAGGTTGTCTGGAGAGCATCGTAAGGCAAGTCCCATGATTCAAGGGCCTCCTCTCTCATGGGGAATAACATAAACCTCGCAGGGTCCACTCTACTGGCACACCATCATTATCATTCTTCCTCTGCCTCCCTTCTCTCTTATTTAGATGGATGACAAAAGTCCATGGCATCAATTACTATTTTTGTGTATTTTTGTGTTTTGTGTAAATACAAGGGTATGCTTCAATGACACAATATTGTACACTTTCAGTGTAGATACTATCATGTGTGACATATTGTTGTATGAAATAATGAGGTAAATGTACAGATCAGAATGGCAATATGTCTCGTTTTAACACGTCTTGTGGAAGTCTCGTGCAATGTTTCACATCCAATATAATCCAAATTGATTGCTCTAAAGCTTAATCCATGTGTACTGTAGTTCTCCCTTTCACTTCATATGAGAGTTCAGAAAACAGATTTCCCAGAAAAGTCCAACTTCATCTGGCTTTTATTCCCACCCCCAACCTGTGGGTTATGGCCCAAAGACAGATGATGCTTTGCACATGTTTTTTCCTCTATGTCTAGTAGTGTCTATGGGCCTGATTCACTAAGATCATAAATAGCGAGTACTAAATTAAGTGCTCACTCTAATAGATTGCCCACCCTGATGGGCATGTTACACATGATTTGCAATCTTTTATAAATATGCACAATAATTCATTCTTACGTGCAGGATCTGTGTCAGTCTCACAGGTTCAGCTGCCATCAAGACATTGTGTATATCTGTTTCATTTGCCTCACTCATAAGATTTGTGACATCACAAAAACATATTGTATATTTTCCTGTTCAATAAGGGTTGGATGAATGCACATATGAAGATCATCCGGCAGAAAACATGTTTCTGTCTCCTCCTCTTAAGTCCAACCAACAACCAATACAGTACAGAAATGGGCACGTTTGTGCTTATAATAGTTTGATATTACAAAGGCATCTCCAAACAGCGTGTAAAAATAAAGGGATTCCGAGAAGCCCAAACTTTTGTCGCTGCCAGACGTTTTTGGCATCTGTTCTCCAGTGTGGTTGGCAAAACTGGTTCTTATTTGAGGATCGACACGTCACGTCTACACTCATGCAAGAATGATTGGAAGAGCTTTCGGAAAAAGTTCATCTCTTGAGTTCGATTGGATTATTGTCTTGGATATAAACTTAAAGTCCAAAACACTAGGTGCACACCTTCACAATCTAGGACATCCAATGTAAAATCTGTATAAGGATATCTGCCATTAACAAGAATAATGAAAATAATAACACCAAGCAGGGGGAAAACATCGCTACTTCACACAGGAAAGAGAGTTCTGAGACTTAATCTATTATCTTTAAGGCAGATACATTAAGCACTGCTCTGCCTCCATGATAATAATAATGATAATAATAACATTGGTATTCCTGTTGAAACTGTAATATGCGTATTAATACATTGTACATCTGGATTGACTGCGCTAATTCACTACCAGTTCATCTGCCAATCCAATGGAAGTGTCCTGCCAGAATTTCTTTAAATTGGTAAAAAACCTACGAGGTAACTATAAGAGCACTTTCCACATACGTCAAACTACTACAATACACACAATTACTTAAATCTTGAATTATTAAACCTTATAACTGAACAGTTACCCCTTTTACATCCTTTGAAGTCTCGCGGCAGCCGCGGTCATATTAGCGGCACCCGGAAGTCTAATTTAAGTGAAAGCTATAGATAAGCACACATGATAACAATGAGAGTTTAATACCATTTTATTATTAAAGAAATCTAGGTAAGAGATTTACAATGGACTGGTGAACGTCTTTACTCCTCTCCCTTGGGTCTATCCAACAGCGTGTGTGTTTCATGAATGACAGGGGGACATACCTCTCGATATAACAAGCGGGAGTTGAGGCGGGAGTAGATTACAACTCCTGCCCTCATTGGTTGAAGGTCGCACTGGGAGCCAAATCACGTGTCTTAAAGAAGTGCCAATCTCCCTCTTGAAATCAAGTTGAGTAACTGTTTCTGCTGCTCTGACAAATAGTTTTTACAACCCTGATGACCTGGTCTCCCATTTCAACATCAGACTTCATAACATTCTGAAATCTTTCATACCACTAAAAAAAATTGTTGTTTTTTTTTCGCTCTCTGTCTCTTGATGCATTCCCGATTGCTGTCATAAAAACCAAAGGTCAACCAATCTTTATAGAAATACTGGAGTCACACAAAGATATGAATATTAACCATATATCACATGATACGGACTATAGTGGCAGCATCAAAATCCACTGCAACTCCAGTGAAGCCACTTTTCGTATTACTTAGTACAATATCACCAAATGACAGGACAACCTCCTTACTCACTTCCTCCTAAGGCTACTCCATTCTGTTTTTTACTTCAATCAAAAAACAAAACAAAAAAAACAAAAAAAAAACATAACCACAACCTGGGTTTGAGCATTGAACTGATCACATTAGCCGGTTTTCACCCATCCTCACATTTATTTTCCTCCTGCTCCCCACTCTTTCAGCAATCAGATAACTCATTCAGAAATCCAAGCCATCCAAATGTCAACTGGATCCCCTCCACACACAACTTGTCAAAGCCTACATTCCTTCCTTTGTCCCCCTCATTTCGCAATCATCCACTCCTCCTTCACCACTGGAACTGTTCCAACATCATTCAAAACGGCTGCCATCACTCCAATTCTGAAAAAACAAAACAAAACAAAAAATAAAGGAAACACAATACCAACCTCTGCAATTTCAACAAATATTGTTCTATTTCCAATCCACCATTGATTTTCAAAATTCTAAAAAAAAAAAAAACACCCACACACACAGACTTGCCACTCAACTTCACTCCCAACTATCCCACAATCACCTTCATGAACAGTTTGAGTCATAGTTTTACTTCCTCCACACAGAAAAAGCACTCAAAATCAGTGATGCCCTCCTCATGGCAGTTGATTCTGACCTGCTCCTCATCCTCATCCCACTTGAACGGAGTACAGCCCAATCAACATTAGATCTAGCAGTTTAGTAGTTTACATGTTCAAAAGGCGTAGGAAGAAGTTCAAGAAACTCTCTCTCTCTCTCTCTCTCTCTCTCTCTCTCTCTCTCTCTCTCTCTATATATATATATATATATATATATATATATATATATATATATATATATATATATATATATATATATATATATATATATATATATATATATATATATATATTTTTTTTTTTTTTTATTTTAACATGTTCAATATGGGGATTCCAACTTACTTCTGCGTCTATTAAAAATTGATTCCGTTTACATTTTCTATTGCAATTGACCCAAAACTCAATCCATCCTGCACACCACCCCTGTCCTCCAGGAGTGCCACTTTCTCCTGGTTCAGTTCCACACACAATTCGAAACTCTTTCGTTTGCATCCACATTCTTGTGCCGCCATACCTGTCTGATCTTCTTCTTGTCATTGCTCCCTCCCACCCCAGTTCTACTGCCATCATTCACCTGTTTGTCCTGTCTACCCATTTCATCACCCTGAAAACCAGGGCTCTGTTCACTATCTCTGGGTTTCAGTCCCACACAAAACCCATAAATATATATTTTTCTTATACACTTCAAATCACAACTTAAAACCAACTTGTTTCATACTTTCTACTCAATATACAGTATCGAGTAACTGAGTAAAACTGTCTACCCAACCTAGGTCAGTTTGTTCCTGTTATTAATGAAATTATTTCATTGATATTATTATAGTTTGTTTGTGTTATTATGATTTTTATTACTATGGTTATTATTATTGTTATTGTTATAATCATTATTATTATTATTATCATTATTATTTTTATTATTATTATTATCTTTATTATTGTTGTTGTTATCATTATTATTATTAAGTACTCAGGTTTATGGTCTCAATCTGGCATTGCATGAATTCTAAACTATTATGGTGTTCAATTAGTGCATTCAATTTAAAGCAAAAAAATCAAATAACGCATAATATACTAACATGTCAAAATCTGTGATTGAAGAACAAAAAGATTTCAGTGTAAGTTTCTTAAAAAGGATATGAAGTGGTATGAAATGTCAAGCAAAACATGGTGAATGACATTGAGCCAGCGACAAAAAGGCTTCTCAGATTTGGGTAAGCAGCAAGAACAACACGGCATGACCAGAATGGAAAACAAAGATAGTTTCACTCGCATATGTGCCGCAGAGGTGTTTGCCTCATCCTTCCGCTCTTTCAAACAAGTCTATTTTAAGTGTAGGTTTTGTCTTTTTATAGATGAGCAGACACCAGAGTGTGAAAGAAATGTTCTCTGTTAATAACGTCAGTGACCATAAATGTGCTTCAAGTGGGACAGGGGGCCGGAAGAGTCCCTTTCACAAAAGAAAGCAAGAAAGTGTTGACAACAATATGTGTTTGAAAGTATGTGAGTGTCCTCTCAAGCGCAGCTTAGAATGTGGCCACAGCATTACTAGTTGTCTTAATAGCAAAGGTATCAAAGCTCTGTACTGCAAAAAGTTTGGACTGAGACAGGATTTCCTCATTATTTGTTGCTGAATTGAAAACATGATTGTATTTGAGATAACCTACCAACTGTAGGTGTGCTAATGCTTATGATAAGCTTAATGCAACTTTTTTGTAATTGCTACTTTTGTAATTATGATTTAAAGAGTATGTGGAGATACTATTTGATATTTGTCCTCCATAATGTAATAAGAGGTTTTAAATGCCTAGCGCATCTCAAAATACAGCACCGCCAAATTGATTGTTGTTCACAGAGTCCTTGGCTTTAACACCAGAGAGCTAATTATGCTCTATTGGCCCTGCCTGTGCGGTCTCCACTGCACTTGTGGTTGACTTGGCAGCAAAAGCAAAATCTTTTAATTAGACTTGTATGTATACACAGCAAAATGATTGGGGATGCATTGTGGCAACCGTTGACTTGCATTGCTTGAGGTAGTAAAGTGTATCAAACGAATATACTAAATATGGCCACAGATTGTCAGCTTTGCACTGGCCAAATTGCCTACTACGCACTTATAAATCAAAGCAATCAGGGATCTCCAAATAGGGCCCTCCTCTGTATTTCTCTCAGAGCCTTGTCCAAACTGTGGTTTATCTCCTGTGGGCATAAATACATCTGCTGATAATTCGAGACAGTACATCTTATTAAGAGCTGTATACTTATAACACAGTGCATGATACCCTAGCAACACTAGACCCATTACATGCTGATCAATGAAAACATTTTGTTCTCTCAGACTAAGCTGCAAGTACTATATCACAAGTCCAAAATGCAAAACCTGCTCAGAACGCCGTGCCAAAGAAAATTTATTTCAGAATTTTATGATATTGGCACACTCACACATATATATATATATATATATATATATATATATATATATATATATATATATATATATATATATATATATATATATATATATATATATATATATATATATATTGTCAAGGGTCCCTTGACAAGAGCAGTCTGAGGTGAGGTGACCAATGATTGTCAGAGTGATCATGTTGCTTATAACTGAGAACTATATAGAGCAGTCTGAGGTGAGGTGACCAATGATTGTCAGAGTGATCATGTTGCTTATAACTGAGAACTATATTCTTAGTGTGTGTGTAAGCATATATGAAGGGTCCCTTGACAAAAGAGCAGTCTGAGGTGAGGTGACCAATGATTGTCAGAGTGATCATGTTGCTTATAACTGAGAACTATATAGAGCAGTCTGAGGTGAGGTGACCAATGATTGTCAGAGTGATCATGTTGCTTATAACTGAGAACTATATTCTTAGTGTGTGTGTAAGCATATATGAAGGGTCCCTTGACAAAATTTGCTTGAACACAGCACAAGTTTGCTTTCAAAATAAGACATTTCTCTCCAAATGAATTTAAGCTATTTATTCCTTTACTCCTCTGAAACTGGCAGCTGATGCAAAGATTTAGCTTTGCACAAGACATAGATGCTTTGTGGTCTCCACCATTTTTTTTTTTTTTTTGACTTTAGTGGGTGTGTAGCAATTCTGAAAGTCAGATCTATGTCATAACGATGGCAAATTCTGCTCCATTCATTTTCAAAGCCTCAGCCTTTTGATCCTAAATTGCAAACAATGAACAAATCTCACAGATGTCAAACTTAAACCATAAACTAATTGTGACTTAAATTATGCATTGAATAGTGGGAACTATGCATTTTTAATGCAATATAAAAACTGTGGAAAACTTCACTTTGTGATCAAAAACGACAGTATATGATGTAATAATACAGGTAATCTCATCTGTGCATAATGGCCGTGTCTATAATGCACAAACATAACACCTTTTCCACTCTCACAAATCCATTCTATAAATTCCAACTTGAGGGCCATTTATGAACACCAAGAGATGTATCCCTGACTTTTCAGGTTGCTACACGAATGACAGCATAAAGAACTACATGTTTGAGTGTATATGTGCACACATACACATCCCTGCGCATTGGCGGTTGTGTTGATGAACCAGGCAGGTATTGTGTGATGTGGGAGTGCGAGAATGAGGTCGCAGGGGGATTGACTTGTCTACATCAACACTGCTCCAAGGCTCTGTCACTCAGCAAGTACACCTCATCGCTGAGGAACGTGGCCTCACAATTGAATAAGCACACCTCACACTCACGGGCAACCACGCATTGGCCGGTACTAATTTTAAAATGCACACAGAAATTATGAAGAATACAAAAACACTAGTGTACAATAATGTGTATTAATATTAATGATGATTACCGCTGGGGGGAAGATAGGTAAAGTTCTGGTACTGGCTCCTCTTTCTCTTTCCATTGCACACAAAGAAGTTTACCTGCAGCGGATTGGAAATTCTCTGGTTTCGGTATGGTGGGATCTCCACAAAAAGTGCATTCTGAAACAGAAACAACATTTTTCCCCATTTGACACAGATAGCCAGACAGACATATAAATGGTTCCAACGAGCCCATCTGGAGCGGTAGAGCCCATGAGGTTGGTCCCGTGCCCATGTTTGTGTTTGAGGAAACCCCAGGGCTTTAGATTTATCCCTTTACTCCTGAACAGACTGGGTGAAGAGAAGTAGCTGGCATATCTGTTGTTGGGGTTCTTTTTTTTTTGCACAGCGCTAGCTCCACCCCAACTGGGCAAGTCTGGACGAATGTGAGTATTTTCTTCGAATACTTTTTTGACACAGGAGCAGGGAAATAAATTTGTTGAGGTATTTGTGTTTAATTGTGTCTAATTTCTTGGCTGCCACTCCGGTTGAGCTGGTTGAGATCTAAACAGCTCCGAAAAATCCACTGTGACAGAGATCAGGTTTACATTGGCCATAGCTGTGAACGAAATGGTGGGTGGGACACAGGCCTGCCGTCCAGATGATTACAAGAAAAATATGCAGGTGGTTGAGTGAGTGTAAAAGTGTGTGAGCGTGTGCGAGCGTGTGTACATTTGCTAGGCTTCCCCTCACCTTCCCTCACAGTGAAAGTTAGCACACTTCCAACGCCAATAAAAGTAAAAGCAGGTCAGCAGTCTGGAGTGCATTAAGGCAGTCTAGTGACATAAGAAAAGAATTCAAGTGTGCTCCTGCTTTCTCCTTCTACTGTGGTATTTGCATTTCATCAGCTTTGTGCTGCTAAACTCCTGCACCTCATACATAAATATTTTTTTTAATAGCAGTTGGGCCTTGCGCCACATACAATATAAGCTCAAGGGTCTGTGAGCAAATAATCCATATCGCATGATGCAACCAATTTAATTGAAAAATTGCATTAATTTGCAGCATTTAGGCCTCCAAGCTGTTCATCCGGTTTATCTCAGACCCTGTGCACTCTAACAAAATGACACATCAATGATACGCCTGCGTTTAAAAACACACCACCATCACTCAGGCCTGAACTTAAACTCTCACAACTCACTAGATCTCAGTGTTATGTGAAGGGACTCAAATCATTTTGGAGCACATTTAGCCTTTCTTCTTCTCGGTAATTGCCTTTTGCACCATTATTTGATGAAACAATGGGTGAAAAATATGACTGAGGCTCAGTAAAACGTGCCAGTTTACTTTTAAACATGAGATCATGAATAACTTCACACTCGCACCAATGATGAGGTTAAGATCTAATTTATCACAAAGAATACTTTCACTTTGAACGAAATATTTGACTAGGCTGGAAAAAGTCACGATGTGAGAGTGTGCATGTGTGAATGCTTGTTTATGATATCAATGTGAATGTTTGTGAATCATTGATGCACAAGCAATATGGTTGCTTTTGTTTTCCATGTGTTCGAGCAGATTGAAAATTCCATTCAGGATTGCATAGGCTAATCATCAGTGTCTATGGAGCAATGTCTTTGCAAAGGTTACATCATAAAAGAAGACAGATGAGAGAGAGACAGCTGGCTGAGTAGCAAGTGTCTGAGGAGGATATGCAGAGCATGAACAGTCAAATCACAAGACACTTACAGATTTGACAGAATCCTTGTCAACCTTGGCTTCCGTCTCCCACAGATGATGACCATCTATTAAAAAAAACATCATGAGGTTATTTGAAACGTTGTGGACAAATAGAAACGTTTTCAATTTGATAACATTAAATACAGTCAATCATTATTAAAAGTTATGTGTTTTTGTTCTGACTCTGTAAATTTAATGATCATTCATTTTTTTGTTCTTCTCAGGTCTCGTAATGAAAGGTCAAGTGAAAGTACATGCGGAATTTGACTTTTGAATGCATAAACTATGTTTTAGATTAAGTATTTATCCATCTGTCCACCCATGCGTCCATCCTTTTTCGATACCACTTATACCCACTGTCGTGGGTGACCTGGAGCCTCTCACTTGACCCACTTATGTCTCTAAATAGTTTCATCAAATATTTCAGGTATTTTCTCTCTCTCTAATTTGCTTCTGTAAGATTTTTACTTTACCTTGATGTGCAAAAAATTCATGTGGGCTCCAACAAATGTTAAGTGTCGACTGAAGCGCTGCACATATTTTGTAGACTTACAGCTGTAATTTCATGCCACATCTTAAGTTATGATCCTGTGTACAGGCAATAAGCACTGACCCTAGTACCATTTGCATTTATATTTTACATGGCAAATGCCTCATCAGGACGGACAAAAATCCCAAGATGGCAGACTGGTATTAAAGACATACTGTATTATGTAAAGCAGCAGGATGAATAAAGTGGCAAAAAGAGAGGTTTGTAACATCAGTGGTACACCAATCTGCTTTTCATTGTATTCAAGGAAATGTTTTAAACTTGACTAATCACACCAATACAAATACTCCTTTCTCTGAGGCACCTGCTGACTGACTGTCACTCAGACAACTGGTTAAAATGGAAAAAAATCTATCTAGATTAGTCTACTTCAGATGGCGAGTTCTAAATTTTGACTCAACAGAAGAAATATGATTGGCTTTGAGTCATGAACAGTTGCTTGCACTTCTTTTCAACTGTATCCTGAAGCAAGGGTGGTGGCTGACCTTATTCTGACACATTGCCAATACAGGTGCCAACAGTATTCAAAGCTCCTTGTCTGAAGAAAAATGGCAGTCTAGACACTGCTAAAAGTACAATACGCGAAGCAGTCTGCCTGATGTTTAGACTTGCCCCAGGTAGCCAGACTCAACAAAGAAGTTTGAATAAAATCTAACAGTGCCAATCACTGTCTGTGTTGCGTTAGATGATGGTGCATTTCAGTTTTGTACATAAAAAAAATATTTGACAGGTTTCTTTGTAGACTTCAACCTCTTGCAGAAAATACTTCAGCTCAAAATTCAGCCTGTCCCAGACATGGGTAGGAGCAGACTCTCGTCTGCTGTGGCCCAGCATCAGTGAGGCTACTGAACTCCGGGAAATGCTCCAGTCCAACCAGATGTAAAAACTATCCAGTTCACAAGGGAATTCCCTTACTCTACCCCCACCCCACTTCTAGTCAGAGTGTAGGATTACCCCATCTCTCTGTATGTCTGTCTATCTGTTTTACCTGCTGATAACAATCCATCCAGGAAAAGCAGGGCAAGCCAGAACACACACAGCATGAGGCCAGGTATTTCTTCATACAGCAAATAAATAAATAAATAAATAAATAAATTATATATATATATATATATATATATATATATATATATATATATATATATATATATATATATATATAAATCTATTTTCTATCTATTATACTCTCTATCCTGCACAGGTTCATGGTAGGGGCTGAAACCAAATGGGCTGACATTTCGCATTAAAGCAAAGGGACGACTAAAAATGTCAGTCAATCACAGGCCACTGTAAATAGGGCGGGAATGGATCCAGTTCTCCATGGACGTTAATGTAACTGTAATATTACAACAGATAAACATGTGCTTTATTCTTTTGAGCTTTGATAATTCTGTAAGATATAGGAATATAAGTGGAAAAAAACCTAGTCAATTTAACAATGTTGCCTCTATTAAGTCAAACCTAAAATACAGTAACACTGTTATAAATGACCTGCCATGGTTGAGCGATAACTGTCGACTTGGTTTTAATATAAAATCATGAAATATGTTTGATTAATTAGATGAGTTTGATTGTGTTTTCATGATATTTCATGATACAATATTTAGTGATATTACATATACATAAATAGTTTTAATATATAATCATGAAATGTGTTTGATTAATTAGATGAGTTTGATTGTGTTTTCATGATATTTTGTGATACAATATTTAGTGATATTACAGTTTAGTGAACGCCATAAAGAAACTACACATCAGTCACATGTTCAGATTTGTCCAACTGTGAGAGACAAATTCTGACTCGTTCAGCTTACTTAGGGACTATGGGACAAGATCTGTTTTTCGTTTTTTTTAGCTTGTTGGCCCAGAAGTACAATGAGAGATGCGGATAACCCGCTGCCTGTCAAGCCACTGTATTTTTGTCACACAGCCAAACATTTTGAGAAAATTAGACAATACTTCAAAATAAATATTGAATCTCAAGTAATGTATAAAAGGAACAGTGTTGGGACACTTTTATTTTGAAGTTCCTCTCAGAAGAAAGGTTGTTCTGATGGTCTACTATTTGATCATCTTTACCTCCTAGTGTGAGCAGCATTCAATGTAAACAACACTGTGTTCTTTTTTCTCGATTGACTTTCTTTTTTTCGTCTGAGTTTTCTTTTTTTTTTCATGTAGTGCGATTATAACAAAAGCAAGGCGGACCACCGGTTGACCGTGATAGACACAATGGGCACCCCTGATCTAAGTGTTGCTTTTCTGTATTTGGCCCTGGGTGTTTTGAATCTAAGCATTGTACCTCCCCACAGGATAACCACCCAAAACACAATGTTAAAAAGAAAACAAACATAATTAAGGGTACCATCCTCTGCTGGACAACAAATAGAGCAATTATGGGTTTTTATTCGGTACCTTTACATTAATTCAGCAGTTTAACTATGTACTTCTTTTGATTGTTTAATGTGTTACTTTTTCGAAGGAAGAATGCCAAAAGTTGTGTGAGTGCGTTGTGTGTGTGTGTGTGTGTGTGTGAGAGAGAGAGAGAGAGAGAGAGAGAGAGAGAGAGAGAGAGAGAGAGAGAGAGAAAATGTGTTTGTGAAGGGCTTTTGAGTTAGGGGACCCTGGAAGTAGTAGGTCATCAAAGTTTGCATAAATGCGGACTAAGTAGTAGTCAGCCACCCTCACTCATCCTACTGCATGACACCACAATGATGCAAACCATGCAAATGAAATCTTGATGGCAATCTAGGGTGCAGGGATCCCAGCAGTGCAGAGCTCCAAACTTGTTAATGTCTTTACCCGATATTAAGGACAGGGGTAAGACAAATATGAGGATAGATTGCAGAGTTGTTTGTGAAAAGAGAGACAGAAAGGAAACAGTGCAGCAAGAGAGGAAGAGAAATTGTGGTTGAAGGAAGGAAAACACATCCGACACAAGGTCATACATCTCATATAGCATGAGGGGTTAGACAAAGGGGCTCTGGGGGAACCCCCTCCGTGACTGAGTTAAAGGTAGAAAAAGGAAGAGCAGAATTTGACCAGGTTCATCCACTTCCTCTTCCTCCACATTTGTCTTACCCTTTCAGTGGAGTAACAATTTTATTAGTATTGTGTAGGCAGTTGGTAATGGAAATTCGAGTATTAACAGTTATTGTTGTTATGAAATCACTAGTCTGTGAAACAAAATGTGTGTTTTTCTGCTCGTCTCTTTTTGCATTTAAATTTTAGTGAGCTCTTTTGAAAGAGTAGAAAAGGGTACCAAAACATCCTAACTTGACAAGACACTTCATCAAAGGTGGTCATTAAAGTACTTTTTATTCAATAAAGCGCAAAAACAAATTATTCAAATTTCTTTCCTGCTGTCCAACACAAAGATAATATCCTGTCACTCTGTTTCAAAGGTTGCTCACAATACGATAGTAGCAGCATTTGATATCCTTCATTTATATATTAAGGCAAAGACATTGATATCTATGCACTGTACTGTCATTAGTGGTATGAATTAACATTTCTTTTTAACACTATTTTATTTTTAACTTCTTTCCTCATCACTGAAGAAAGAAGACAAAAAAGTAGCTTTATGGGGTACATCATGCCATTTAAACACTTGCAAATGTGTATGTTTGATTATCATTATTATGTTTTTGATTAATATATTTGATTCTTCTGCTTTCCTAATTATGAACTCTATTAAGGAAGTTAGTGTACAATATGCAAGTGTGATCTTCATTATAATCTTCAACACAATTGTAAATCAGAACATATACATGATCAAATCTAGAGTTTAACTTTGACTGAATAAATCATTTTGCTTTCCTTTCAACATTTATTTCAGGTGGTGCTTTAGATGAGTGCACAGTCAAGAAAATTCACAGTCAGTGTTGGTTTCTATTTAGGGAGGGATATGTTTTGGGTCAAAATTAACTGCTTGCATCTTCGGCATGAGTATGCCAGATAGATGGGGTAATTCGACTAGGTTAAGGAAGTGGCAGGTGAAAACAAGTGAACAGGGTCAAATGTCACACATCATGGCATCAGACAGACTGTGATGCTGAAAGTCATTGAGCATGCCATGGTCTTGATTCATTCCTTAAATTGTGGCAAGCGCCAGTGAACTGGCTGTGGAAACTTCAGCAAATGTAAATATGCTTTGGATAAAAATATAGTGGCCTAATGCACACCACATGTGGCTCTATGGCAAGTACTGCTGTATTTTGATCGGGGGGTGGGGGGTGCTGAATAAGGCAGAATTGTGAAGAGAAAAGAGAACAGGAAAAGCGGGAAAGCTTTAAGCGAGCGAAGCTGGATATTTACTGTCAATGTGGTAAATATTGTATGTAGTGGTCATTGCAACTCACCCTGGGCTTTCTCCACAAACACCACCTTTGAGTCAGGGAGAAAATTGAGACCAGTCAGAACCATCATTTTGCCTCCAGTTGCAGGGTAGCTGTCCAGACTCTGCTTCTCCACCAAGGGAAGTTCCTGTGCTGAGCGCTGGGCTGGAGGTAGGAAACACATACATACAGTCTTTACATGTATTAGTATTGCAAAACCCATTTAGACAACAGACACATATACACGTGTCAAATTTTTTTAAAAAGGGTTTTGCGCAGTTGTGGGTGTGAGCACAACTGACAACAGCAATCAAAGCAGCTCCTCATATTCCTTTAAATTGGCATGCGAGGAAGCCGCGCTAATACTCCTTCATACGGCAGAAGAGGAAATTGATTAAGACTCCGTCCCACTGAATGATGAACATTGGTGGGTGTCAGAAAGCAGTGTCACGGTTTGTTTAAAATCACCAACATTTGCCAAAATGTCGTTAGATATTTGCCAAAGGTTGCCAAATTTGCAACAACAGTTTGCAACATTTTTTTTTTCTACTCATGTTCTGCTCACTGTCAAAATTTTCTTGAAACAAAAGCAATCCATCAAAACAGCTGGTGACACTTTGGTCACCTCTGGCGAGATTTTGGAAAACGTTGGCGAATGTGAACACACCCTGACAAGATGACAAGAGCTGTTAGCTTAGCGGACACTCGGCAGCGTTCTCCTATCAGTAGGGTAAATGCTTTGGCTGTTTGCATGTTTATGTGGAACGGCGAGCACACCTCCACGAGCAGATAATGTTTGGTAAGGGAGTCCACAGATCTGTTAAGTGGGTATTTGGGGAATATGTTCCACCCCAAACATAAATCTATGTCCACACACCACACCGTCAACCGCACCAGCCTGCACCAACCCTCTCAAGAATAGCTGCGCTGTGGTCAGTGAGATGATTTCAAAGTTATTTAATAAAGATGATTAATAATTTAGAGCCCACCTCCCATACCTTGTATGTGTCTGTGTGTGACCATATAATTAAGTATGTGTGCAGTAAATTGATTTCACAAATAATACAGCAGACGCAATGCATTCATTGTCACCTGATGACATCCACCACACATGTCCAGAGAGCTCAGAATCAGTGTGCCTTTGCGCCGATCAAATCGTCAAAGGTTGTGTGAGAACCCATGCGCCAAAACTCAGATATTACGCAGTTCTGACAGGTGTAAAAGTTAGCCTACTTTCAGTTACCAAATTGTCAGATGTTATGAGCACATGTCAAAGTAAATAAAAATGGTGTGTGGTAGCATCCAGGGTAACGCAGAAAGATAAAACAAATGCTACGATCAGACTAACCGAAGGAGTGTTTCACCACGCTTGATTTGCTGGCATTTGTTGCGAGAGTGAACAGTGCATTCACATGCAATGGAGGGGCGTCGCTTTGTAGACATCTATTGTGCAGTTTACAGTAGGTCAGGAAAGGAAAGCCCCGCAGAGCACTTCCCCTTCTTTTGGGGACTTAAGCGGAGCTGATCTTTTCTCCAACAGCACCTTTATTTCCTCTTGTTGCGCTGTCCCTAACTTTGCAGCAACACTTGGCTGGATAGAAGGAAAAGTTTAAAGGTCGCAATCAAGTGGCCAATACGGTGCTAAATACTTTGGTTAATGTTCGAAAGTTGCTACGTTGGTACAGTTCAAACGCTATTTAAAAATAACAAAAGTAAACACTGTATGCACTAGGTATCCCAGGTTCTTCACCATTCTACAAGCCTGCTCTCACTCTGTTCTGTCCCTGTATTGAAAGTTCAGCATGCCATATTGTATAGCTCTGGATGTCCACAAACCGGCCACCATAAATATTCCTGGCCTGTGAGTGAAGTTCAATGGTCCTGAAGCTGATTCTTCTTTTTGGCGTCATGATCGCCAAATGTTCAATTCATTTCAATTTGGTGAATAAGCAAAATTTCCCCAGGTGTTTCACTCGCTGGCGTCAGTCAAGATACAGGCTTGTTGTTGCATGTGAGAGGGTGCCTTAGAATAGTAATACTTACAACACTCAATGGGGTTCGAAGAAGCTTGTAAGGACACGGTCCTGCCATTGGACTGGTTGATGTGTACCCGGAAAACCAACCTCACTCGGGTATTTTTACGTCCAATGTCTGTTTCTCCTTTACGAAGTTCAATGTCTGAGTTGCGCAGCTTTAGAATGCCTGCACAATCAATACTGGGGCACATAAAAAACACATACAATAATAGTATAATTTAACATGATGAAAAAGACATGGAATAAAGAAAACTGTGGATTTTTCATATTTTAGTCATGCTTGTTGCAACTGACAAAATATTTTACTTGAAAAAAGAGTAAGAACCACTGAAATTTGTAACCTAAATTCTGAGCATTTAAAAGCAGCTTCCTAAAAGAAGAAACAGTCCTTTAGTCACATCAGTTAGATCACGATCATTACTTTTTCAATCAAACAAGTCATATCGGAGTTTTAAGGGTCACACTGAATGTCTTTTGTCATTCATCATACATCCTCAAACAGGTCTTAAACTTCTTACTTACTACTAACGTGAATTTAAAAGAAACATGGAAAATTGGGAATTTACGCAATCTATAAAGTATATACGTATGATAATTTTACAGATGGAGGTAGCCTATGTCAAAGAAGGGAACTTTATGAAAAATGCATCATGCTGTTAGTAACATACCTATTTCACATAAGAAAAAAATTACTTCCTCAGTCACTGTAAAGCTTTCATGGTTTGGTTAAACATATCTAGAGTGTCTCTAAATAAATCTGTTTTTGGAGCTAATGCGACATTCACGATTTAGACAATAAAACTGATGTTGTTTGTTGATCTCAAAGTAAGGGCAAATTGGTAAAATGTAAAAAGTGAAAGATTAATAGTGGACTTGTGAAACACTCTGATAACTCACATAGCTCTCATGTTGTTTTCAGGGAGCAAAGGGATCTCCAGAATTTTGGTGTTGGATTGCAAGACTTCATGACTGGCTGTGGAGACGGTTTTGCCAGTAATGCGATGGACCTGGTAGAAGGCATGTGGTCTCAGGAGGCGGTCATCTGCAGTCCCTATAAACAGCTGGAGGGTGAGCGGCTCACTTTCCATGTAGCCATAAAGCTGACGGGACAACAAAGAAGTCAGGTAAGAGTCAACAACAGGTTTTCAGACTTGTATGGATTATTAAGTAAGTCCTAGTGTGTACGGGTGTGTGCATGTACTGTATAACATATATACATACATAGCAGTTTTAATAGGGGCTGGTGACTTTTTGATCATTGGCAAATAACTAACTGCTGCCAAATTCAGCCGCGAGGATCGTTTTCTGATTGTCTGAGGTAACACAATTATATAATTTAGTCAAGTGTATAATGGCAAAGAAATCTGAACAGATAAACTGGGCTGCAAATTCAAGACAACTGATACATTTTCAGGGATTTTTGACCAAACCAAAATCTGTATTTGTGCTGGAAACCAGCTGCAGACCTCCCAGGATATACTCAGTCTTTACAGTGCTGTGTTTATGCAGCGTTATGAGCAGATGTTGGGGTTTGGGGGGGGGCAGGAAAACAATATATGTTGATGTAAGGATTCAGAAAAGTCTATTTGATACATCAAAGAGGTGTTGGATTCATTAAGACGGCTACTTGACACTATGGCTTCTACTGTGAATGATCGCATAGTCCAAACCAAGGCTCAGCAAGCCATGGCCATCTGACAAAATCACACTAATTGATCAATTACCCCAGCAAACACCAGCACATCACCTCAGACCAATTTTCTTTGAGCTCAGTTCAAGTGAAAACAGCAGTACTGTCGAAAGGAATCAAAGACCTCAGCTGTATGTCTAATAGACTGTGTCACCTAAAAAAATAAATACCACATGTAACCCATGACATGATCAGATTAATAGGTTTATGATTAGTTTTGAAAGCGTCTGAGAATAAGGAAAATGGGCACAGGACCAAAGACGTACAGTATGTCACTCGAAATTTGTGGAAATTAGTGCTTCATTGGCAACCATACTATAGGTCTGCATGAAAACACATTCTGCACATGCATTCAGGATCTTCAATTAGGTAGCAATGACTCCTTTTCCTGCGATTGGCTGGTAATCAGTCCAGGGTATCCCGCGCCTACTGCCTGAAGACTGCTGAGAGATGCACCAGCTAACCAGCGACTTTAGTGAGGATGAGCGGCTACATGGATGGATGGACGGATCACTCCTTTTCAAATTTCAATTCACATAGCCAATGAATATTCCTAACTAAAGCACTGGTTTCTTTCAGTAAAAACGCTAGCTAAAATTCTCTGTATATGAAATTAATATTAGTCAATTTAAGGTTTACTAGGTGTGGACTGTAATTTAGAATCATAGACTTAATTGGTATGGCACTGTGACAACCAAAATCTCAAGACTTTAATTAGTGCACAACTGCATTTTATAAGTTGAATAATTGTGTTTGGTAAATTATTCAACAGGTTAAAACGTCATCATCTAATCTAAGAATAAAATAATCTAGTCATCAATTCGAAATCTGATTTAGTTCGTTTCCGATATAAAGGGAATGACTGGCAAATTAAAGACTCGAGTCCCATTCCTTCTCTAGTTGTTCTTTCCTCCCTTAACCGAGGGTCCCAAGCTACTGGCTCAACCTGTGAGCAAGTAACACATGAAAGTCATCAGTAAATTTGGCCAAGGTCAGGAGCTTCTTGAAGTCTTGCCATCTCAAGGGACCACTTCATTTACATGGTGACCTCACCAGCAGACCATTTTGGGGGTGGAGTTGTGATACTTATGGTGCCACCAGGTGTAAATATCCAAAACGGCACATGCTACTAGTTACACGTATTAAATCTTGAGAGCACAATGGCTGATGGTAGAAATCTGCCAGATGACAGAAATGACTTGAAGATTTAATATGAGCCAGATAATGATGGCACAAAACTGTTATTCATTATTTTGCTAACCTCCAACCATTATCTTCGCTGCCATGTGGCTATTTAAAGAAAAGCGGTATGGAGGTTAGGTGTTTAGGTTGAAGGGTGGTTCTTTGTCGTCTCACTCAATTTTGTGGTAGCATACAGTGATGGTGGCATCCCCACTTGAATCCTCGTGAGCTCATGGAGGAAATGATTCATGAGGTCAGGTCGTCCTTCATCTTTCTCATCAGACCTCTCAAACTGACTTCTAACTATTCCTTTAACATATGTGAACCTCTGACCCCCTTCCCATGTCACCAAACTGGCCTTTCTTCTACACCTCAGTGATGCTCATTCAATTGCTGGAGTAGAGTGCACAATGTCTTCATGTTCCAGTAATCCCAAAGGGGAGAGACTCTAAAATTGTGCTTTAAGCATTGAGTGTGGCCTATCACAGTGGCTTCCCTCAAAAATGTGGAGGATGGTCTACATAGACTTTACCAGATGAGTGTTCCAAGTCTTCCCCAACCTCTGCTTCTACTTAATACTGATTTTAGACCTCTGAACAGAGATTTTATTTGCAGGTTTTCAATCTCTGCCTCTGTCGGCTAGTACAACCCACACCAAAAGTGTGACTGAGCAATATGCCAACTAGAAATATTTTAGAAATGGCAGGTGATGCATTAATTGTGTAATTGGATGCAGCTGTGTTGTCTGGATTGGTTGTGGTAATGTGGAGGGGTGTCAAGCTGAAAATGTGGAGGAAGGTGCAACCACTAGTGATTTCCCATCATTAATCTCTTTGTGACACACTGTTGTATCCAAAAACCTTTTTTAAAATTCTTCAAGAAAGATCCATAAATTATCCGTTTCAATTGTTCAATATTTGTGCAGCTTTGAAATTGCCTTCTAGAGAATTAAATCGTTCCAGCCTTACTGAGTGTCAATACACTATGCAGGCCTGCAGAGGCGGACTTCTTTTCCTGATTTCATCACTGCCTAGAGAACAGTCATGACTTGAAAAAGTACACGTGGCGCAGACATTTGGGAAAGAGAAAAGAAGATCAGTAGCAGGAGGAAAAAAGCCCTCCTTTGGCAGGGGAAGGGGAGGAGAAACAGGAGAGTTGGAACAGACTTTTCGGCAATATTACAATCTGCCATATGCTGACAGTCATGCAACGAGCGCTTGCTGTATTCAATTTAATCGATGAACACAACTTCCCCTTCTTTCTGAAACAACTCCACCATTGCAATGCTCTGCTTCGACTACCGACTTGATTCGCATTATATGGAATTATTAAATATGGTGTCATACTGAAAATTGTTTGCAATATCATAAGAATTATTTGCAACAATTTTGTTATGAGTTGTATGACAGAGAGACATGATCAATAAATTGCGCAAACACAAATCCTCCAGGACCATTATACAATATATTTATATAGCGTTCAGCTCACCGCATTGTCATGAACAACCGTTGACCTTGAGTTTAAAGTTATTCATGTTTCATCGTAAACAGCAAGATGATCATGGGAATAGGGCTTGGTGGTCTATCAAATTTTACAGAGACCAACAGTTGACTTTCTATTGCTAGGTACAATGAGTCTCCTACAGCTCTTAACTAGGCACAATTCAACAAACAACCATTCACTTTCATGCTTATGGACTTATGTATGGGCAATTTAAAGTCTTCTCTCATTCCACCTCGTATGTTTTTGGAATGTGGAAGGAACTTGGAGGACCTGGAGGAAAATAAATAAATAAACATGCCAAACTCCAGGGAGACCCCTGGGCCATAAAAAATATATTGGCCTGACAGGTTAGTCACCTGTTACAATACTTTTACTTGTCATTGGTGGTAAACTGTGTTGCATTGTGGGCTAACTGTTTCTCGAGTAAGTGGAAACACCTCTTCTTGAGCCTGCCTAGCTAGGTGTCACTAGCGACAAGCCCTGGAAGGGACTCTGGTGGACTTTCCGACTTGGGCCATCCGGCTAGATCCATCAACGACAATTGTGTGGTTTTCACTTCCCTCTTTGTTTGTGTGTTTATCTTTGAGAGTATTTGAGTGTTAAGAAAAGCACTATACAAATTGGATTTCTTATTTTAATCCTAGAGAAAACAGATTGGCCAATCGAAGCTGTGCAATGGTCTCAAAGACAAAAACGCCACACATATGTTGCTCAATAACTACCTTCTGTGTTTAACGAAAGTAAAAAAAGGCTTCTCAATAGCACAATCGCTAACAGCTTTCCATGTTTTAGGAGACACATTGTGCCACACGATTCGAAGAAAGCAATGAAAGTGGACTGATTCGTTGCGATTCAGAGGTATTGCAATTTGATTCGATATGGCATGATTCAGTTCGAGGGGGTATAATGCAATGAGTTTTGTGTCGTCATTTTAAATACTGTCCATATGAATCAACCTGTGAGTATTGTAAATGAAGCATATTCTTTGCAAAGATCTATCTCTCCAAGGAAAAAAAACACTCATACATATGGATATACTTGAAGGTGGAACGACTTCTTAGAAATTAAGCACTATCTTTGAAATAAAACTGATTTATGTAAATTGAAATCAAAATTATGTAATGTATTTGAATGCAGTTTAAATATAACTTTTTGACAGAAGAAAGTATATTATTAGATTTTCCTTATGGAACCACCATTTCCTTGTGGCATAACAACCCATTTAGCTAATAAAGACTGATGACTTAGCACTCACTATGGTATGGCACCATTGTTTTCATCAAAAAAAGGTGGAAGAAATTAGACATTGGGTACATTATTTCTTTAGGAGATTGCACAGAAATTGCATACCGGATCCAAGGTGGGAACGCATGTGCAAAGGACCAAACACATGTTTCTTGAAGTCTTTCATGTAGCACTGTTGGAAAACATACTGCAAATGTGATGTGTATTACATATACGTTCAGGGGAAAGGAGATGGGTATTAAGTCACGCACATGTTAATAGGAATGATGGCCACATCCTGTTGAAATTACACCATGTCTGTTGCTGCTTTAGATTTAATGAGAGTGAGTGAGGTTGTGTGTATGTGTGACTGAGGACGGCAGAAAGCCCTATAGGCCTGTCATTATCCTGTATGAAGCAGCCAAATGCAGGATTGTCCTGTATGTTAGGGTTAATACTCCGCAGGTGTTATTGTCTTTTGTTTCTAAGGTTCTGTTGAACGTCTGTGCGTTTCCTGATGGAATATGAGCCTGAAGGCTGTTGCATCATCTTCATCAGAACCCGCATTATAGATCAGTCGTTGAACAATAGTCACACTGAAAACAATTCATATAACATTCGTACCCCCCCCCCCACCCCCACACCCTCCCCCATTGTTTTCTTCTGGACAAATATACATTATTCAATGCATTGTCATAAAAAAATAAGGTACACCAGGTTGCTGGTGGTTTCAGAGCACAGCTTTGAAAATCATCGTGAGGACTTTTGGTATATTAGTGGTAAAAGAACAGTTTGGATGGAAAGCTATGATAGGAGCCAAAAGATTACTGGAGACCCTCTCTTTGCTGCAATACTCAACTGCTGTAAATAAAGTAAAAAAACAGCCGTGTCGCAAAAAAACAAAAAACAAAACAAAAAACAATCATGAGGCGATGAATATTAAAATGAAGTCAAAAAGACGGAGTGCGGGTTCAGAAGAAATATAAAAATTATAATATGGTAATCCAATTGAGTTGCATTGTGACTCAGAAAAAGATTATCCTAATTCACCAAACATAAGACACCCCTCCCCTCAAAATAAAAGAAGGCCAAAAGTATGGATGCGTCTTATCACAGACCATTAATAGTGAAGTCTGTGGTCCTATAAACGGTAACATAAAAATTAGTTAGTTGTTTTGTTTTGGGGTTTTTTTAAACACCATTCGAGTAAGACTGATGTGAGCCTAGTTTTGATGCACAGATGTGCATTTTTATATCGGTTGTATTCTTAAAATAATTACCGTAATGGGGCGAGCTAGAGGAGGGAGATGTAAGTTGGCTGTTGGCATTAAGTGCCTTTTGCAGCGAACAGCAGCTCGCATTAGCTGAGGTTGTTACAGCATAATTTTCAATAATATTAAAAGTGAACCAACGTCCTTATTCACACACAGGAATATTACTAAAACCGAGAAGAAAAGGTTATGATGTCTCCTGCTGATACAATTAAGAATGCACCGGTTAGAGGACACAAAATGGTAATCTATTTGACTCGTTTATTAATTGCGTTTTGTTTTTCTGGCATATACACACGATCATAAACTGGGTGAAACTCAGATGCTGATCAACTTTGGGTATTTATGGTCAAATGAAGTTGAACCGTGTTGTAAGGAAAAGGAAAACCAACAGCTTTGAGTGCATTCAACATCAAAGGCGAGGGGTTCACTGACCGCTCACAGTGTGGGAAATCTGAGATTTACTTAACTTGACTCACAACAAATATATAACTTACGAATATGAACGGTACAAAATATGGTGAGTTTACAAATCATTTGATATATTCTCTTTTGTTATAGTTTTTACATTGTTGCCAGTGTCGGTGCGTGTTATACATGGTAACATACAAAATACCAGAATTTGATAAAAAAATTAAGGGTGGAATTACAGTAATTTAATCAATCATGTCTCCGTGAATGAGTGTTAAAAAGTACCCCTACAAAGAAAACAACAAAAAAAACATGATTACCTATAATCATATATGCGTATGCTGCTCTGTGTAATGCCGCGTTCAGATGGAGCGCAGAGAGCGGACATTTTTGTATCGTAGTCAAGGGAGTTCGCGCGATGGACGCGATGGAGCGACATGCGGCGCGTAATTACGCGTAACGCGAGAAGTTAAAACGTTTGAACTTTTGTTGAGTGTCGCGTCGCATCAGCCAATCAGCTTCGGGAACGTTGAACGGCTCACACAGGGGGCAGGAATGAAACATAGCGGCTGATTTGCGGTCACTGGAGCTACCCAACACGGCCAGCTGAGCTTTCAATACAAAATAGAGCCAAGCAAGAGCACTCACCTGGCTTGTAGAAAGGCGGAAGGGAGAACTTGGGACAACTGGTATGTGCAGCGTTTGCTTCTTTTTTTAACAGCTGTTGAACCGTAGTTACTGTGCTAAGCTAACGATAGTGCAGCACTGACAGGACAGTATTTAGCACTGTTATCGGCCACTTGATTGCGACATTGAAACTTTTTTTTTGGCAGACGAATATTGCCGTAAAGAAAGGGACACGCAGTGTAAAAAATGAAGAATAAAGGTGCTGTCGGAGAAAATATTAGCTCTGTGGGGGAGAAGCACGGCCGTAAAAGTGAAGGTTCTCAGCAATTTCTCCTTTCCGGATTCACTGTAAAGTGCACAGCAAGCTCACTCCCCTCCCCTCGCGTGACACTGTTGCGTGAAAAGTGAACTTCATCTTGACCTCGCGACAAAACACCTTGCATAGAGCGCAAACGACGCGCTCCATCTGAACGTGGCATAAGACCTTATGACTGCCCTTTAGAGGACAGCTAAACACGCCTGCTTGCTGTCTTAGGACATTACAACAACAATAAATGGGCAGTTCAGCATTTCCACTTGAATGACTGTTGCTGTCTGGGGGGCAGTGTACAAACACGGTATCCCTCGATGTTTTTAATCAAGCTGTTTGTCACCTTTCATTGCTTTCCAACACATGTCACCACTCACAGTGTGTGTATCTAGCAGCATGACTAAGCTTCAGTGCATTGGGTCCTGCTTGTGTAGGTTTGGGAAATGTTTGAAGGGTGAGCAGTTGAAAAGGAGTGAAATTCTCAACTCTCCCTGCGAGGGGGACAATGAAGCATAGAGAGGGAGGGTGTCCGAAGGGCACTGTGATTGTGACTCTTTACCACAAAAGTCCTCCCTGCCTCTACAACTCGCACCACGCTCAGCCAACCTCAGGGCCACCAAAGCCCTAATCAGCAGGATACAGAGCATCTCCAGAGGCAGCCGAACCAAGCCCCAGCTGCGCTGATTCCCTCTGCTCCTTCTCATTCTTTCTACTCTGTCTTTAGCGCACACACTTCCTCGGCTGCTTCCTACACCCTTGCCCCTGTGTCATTATTGACTTATTCTCCTTGACTGCACCTCACCCATTCACCGCCTGCCACTCATTACCACAGGGCACTGGGGAATATGACATGTCCCATCCTTCATGGTTACAACAACACAACTGAGGACACATTCAATAAAACCAGAAGAGTAAAGCACTCCCTGAAAATTCTGTGAATAATCGCCCTTTATCAGAGCCTCCATCACAGAGTTGGGAATTGGCTACGTTTACATGCACTCAGTAACCCTTTCATAACCTAAAATATTGCTCATATATTTTAAATGCCATGTAAACAAGCGCACTAACCAGAATAAGCTCGTATTCAAATTTCCAAGAACCTGAACAAGACCCTTAAATTACGCCTTTCCTAACCCATATAAGTTGTCATGTAAAGAAGACATTTGCGTTACCTCCTTTCAACAGGTCATTGGTTTGGGATTCTGTTCTAGACATGCTTAGGGTCATTCCAATGGTGAGGGGGGACAAAGTGTCTCACCCCTGGAGAAGAGAATACCGATTAATTTATTTCTATGTTAAATGAAAATACCGGTAATGTGTTTTTATTGACAGTAGAAAGTGAGAAGCGGAAATCATGTCTATTTGCATCATGACGTTATGTGTATGTCCGGTCTCAAAATGTGTTCCCGGAAAGTCTGCATTTTGAATTCACATAGCACATTCGCTTCGCAACTCTTTCACACAAACTTTTTGGAGTCAGGGACCCCTTTTTGGAAATCAAATTTCCCAAGGACCATCATTGCAAATGTTTGCGGCCCTTTTTGTTCACCAACTTATCACATGACAACAAATATTACTTTTCAGCCATACTGAAGTTTACAAAATAAAAATTGCAAATTGCGTAACAAACTGGGTCAATTTTCCCCAAATATTTAGTGACCAAATATTCTCTTTGGTGTCTATTTGACAAAAAACAAAATTATTACATTTTTAAAATTATATAAAATTATATTTTCACAATTTAATATTTATATAAAATTAATATATGAAATTAACAGCTATATTTGACATTTTCAGATGTTTTTATTTATTCATTTGAAAAATTGTGTTCTATAAAATATTCATGTTTTCTTGTTCTTTTTTGGGCTGGTATGAAAAATGAGTTGATCCGTGCCTCAAATGCGTGATCCAATTGGAACCGTGAGCTTTCTCATCTGTATTCTCATCGGTTGTTTATGTGGCCATTGGGCCGTATCCATTAGAGTAGATTACAAGTCCTGCCCTAATTGGTCGATGGTGCGATAAAATCAAGTTTGAGGGTCTTGCAGGACACTACAAACTTGAGTTCAAGAGGGAGGTTGCCGTTTCTATAATATATGCGATTGGCTCCCAGCGCATCATCGACCAATGAGGGCAGGAGTTGTAATCTACTCCCGCCCCAACTTCCGCTTGTTATACAGACGTGGACGTGCGGGTCTCAATGGTAAAACACACAGGCTTTTGCTCTGGATCGCTTTTGCCAGGATAGAGGAGGGGCTACGACCTTCACCGGACTGTTGGAAATCTCTTACCTAGATTTCATTTATAATTAATTGGTACAAGTATTTCATGTGTAAACTCTCATTGTTGTCTCATATTTGATTATCTACAGATTTGACTTTAATTAGACTTCCGGGCACCGCTAATATGACCGCGGCTGCTGCCAGACTTCAAAGGATGGAAAGAGGTAATTGTTAGTTACTCTATAAAGTTTAATAATTCAAGAATTAAGAAAATATGTATAATGCAGTAGGTCCACGTCTGTGGCAAGTGCATTTATAGTTACCTTGTCTGTCTGGCATGCAGACAACAGTTTTTTTTTTTTTTTCCGATTACCCCATCCGTTATTTCAATCCATGAGGCAGAAGTAGCAAGGGATCATTCTACTAGCGTTCTCTGACAGTGTTTGCAAAGAACAACAGTGAACAAGTAAGTACGAGTCACTTGACGCCAAGAGTCACATACAGCAGTAGATTGAATCTGATTGAAATTGAATTCAAACAGAATACAATAAATGTAGATTGCCCTTTTGACACCTTTATAGTGGACCCTCGCTATTCGCGGGATATTTGAAGACAAGGTAAAGCCGTTAGCTAAAAACCTGGTATTGGTTGCTATATGGACATCTGAAAGGTCAACGTATCAAAAAACGTTGAATGCATTTTTCTCAAAACTAGGGGTTTCAAGTTGACAACATTCACACTGCTGTAACTTCTGCCAAATTCTTCCATTCAATGCCAACTCACTAGACACTTTATTTGTCACAAGGTCTCATATGAGCCTTTATGGGAAATCAGGCCAACATGAACAAAGTTATGGCAACCATGTGAAAAGAAGCAGTATTGGATCCCCAAAACTGCATATCATGGAGAATAATTTCATATTACTTTGTAACAACATCCAAATGTTATGTACCTCACATTCTAAACAGAGACGGAATGAGTTTGTCCCGACTTGTTTTATACTGTAATATTACATTCAAAACGGAACCAGTTAACCTGTTCAAAAATGTTTTAATCAGCATACCTGGACAACTGGGTGGCCTCCTGAAAGAGCCTTGACTGCCCCACGACTCCCTTCAGTCTCATAGTGGGCCCTGTGATGAGACTTTGGTTGTAACTCAATCTGTAAACTGTATGGGCCAGAGCAGGATGGAAGCTGCCAGTCAAGTGCAGGCAGGGATGGGCTGCAATGATATTGGACATTATAGATTTACATTGGCATAACTTCTGAAATAGTCTTAATATATGAGATTATTTCAGGAAATCCAGCACAGAGGTAAAAACATTTACCTTATCTATTTTGAAAAAAATGTGAAACAAGACTGCAAGTCTTTACATTTCTTTATCACCCTCACTTTCATTCAATGAAACTATTTGAAATTTGATTTTTTTTCCAAAGGCTCCAGTTCTTTCATACAAGTCTGAGACAAAATCTTGTGGCCTTGCTTTAAATTGGTATTAACAAGCACCAAAGTGGACGGGACAATTAGAATCTCCAAATGAAAACCCTACAAATACACGCGGTCTTGCCAGCTCCACTGATACAGTGTTGTTTGATAGACGAAAAATACAAAGTTGCACTCAACTACCGGACTATAACGTAAGAATGGGCTCACTATTACTTACCGCATTGGATCATGATATCTGCAGCTTGAAGTTACAACTGACCTCCTTCAACATCATTGTTGGAGCGAGCAAGCGCTTCCCATGCGATCACCGCAGTGATATTTTAACCAAAACAAACATGGAGAAGACAATAGTAAATCCAGATCCCTTGACCTGAAGGGGGGCCCAACTGAAACCAACCTCTGGCAGATTTGTGGAACTTGCACACTGTTTGTTGACCCAAAACGAACTGATTTCCCACCACAAGACTTTATCTGTCCAGTTGGAGCATGACATCACCGTGGCTACAAAACTAGATGGCCTGATGGCGCGACAGACCGCAGCAGAGACGACTGATTAACCCACAGACTATTTCCACTTCAGCCAGGCTTGTCACTGTTACTTCCTGTTGCTCACTATCTTAATCAAACACTTTATTTCCGACAGGAAGTTGTGGTATTGGCATGGAAAATGATGTCTTGAGGGACATAATTTAAATTTCAAAATCATGTATCTTGCTGATAAAAAATAAATAAATATGTATTTGGATGGAATCATTCACACATGGTGCTGTACTTAGCTGTACTGCAATGTTGGATTTCATTTGTCCCTTTTTATTTATATTCAATCAGGAAAATATTGAATCACAAAACAGATTTGGGTGAAGGCACATCAATGTGTTTTTTAAAATGTTTCACAAAAAAAACCCCACAGTATATTTAATAACTTTTTTTCATCCCAGATTTATCATCTGTTTTTGTTTTAAAAGCCAAATGTATTCATCTGTCTTTTTTTTTTTTAGTCTGCCTGACATGAGCTACCTACCTGAGGTAATGCTTTGGTTTAGACCAAGAATAGGGATGCTGGGGCACCTCCAGGAACCCTCCGCAGTAGTTCTCCTTCTTTAAAACCAGGCGGGTAGGGTAGTCCTCGGGACTAATCTCTCCCTCGCGACTGAGCTCCTCTCCACTGGGCTCCACCTTGAGGCTCATGGAGGGTGAATGATCGACCATCTTGCGCGTCTTGATGGGGATCCCTTCTCCCATGTCTACGACCCCATCTGTGGTCAGAGCATTGATAGCAGCCACAATCGCGGAGTTGGTGTACTGGTTGGCATTGGCAAGCCAGTTCTCATCTGTGACACTGACTCTAGGGGAGCCATGTGGGGAAGGGGTACCAGATTGCTGGGGTGAACAGGAAGTCTGGTGGTAGGGAGTGTCATTGGAGCTGTACTTTCTCTTCCCCACGCCAGCAATGCTGATATTGTTGCATCCACCGCCAGTGAGGGAAGGTGAGTTAGGCCTGGAGTCACGCGGCTGAGCTGGCCAGCCTTCCTCAGCCACTGCTCCGATCTGCGGGGATGTGGAGGGCGAATTGTGAGGGGAAACTGCAGGGCCACTGGCATGTGGGCAGGACATAAACGCAGATGGTCCTTTGGGGGACACGCAGGGAGACTGCCAGGGGGAATTCTGGAGGGAGTTGTCATAGTTGTAAAAGCCAGACTCAAAAGAGGATGCTTCTGAGTTACAGCTGCGTGAAGAAATGCTGCTCGCAGGACTGAGGCAGCTGGGATCACGGTAGCCATCTGCATTGGGCAGTGTTAGTGTCACAATCGAGTTAACGCCTCTTTTGATGATGTGGTCATCACCGTTTCTTTCTTCTACTTGATCCTCAGGGCACTGGCTGTAGGCAGTGATTTCAATGCGCGGGCTTTCCAGGGCTGGAGCCCCGTTTGGTCTCAGGCCATGCGGTAGGTAGTAACTTGATGCTACATGGTTGTCATTTTGGAAGTTGTAGCCTGTCTGATGGCAGGACGTAACAGAGATAACCGGGCTGGATTGTAAGGTGTGGTACTGCGAGGCCAGACATGGGTTACCCATCCCAAGGGGAAGAGAAAGGGTAACATTTGGCGTGTAGCTGAATGCATCTGAAATTAAACAAGCACATTTTCAACATAGAAACCATGTGTGCCCAACAGATTAAGGTACCCAAAGTCATTATACTGTAGCAATAATTAGCTATGATTACATGTGCAAACAATACCCCTACATGAATCTTACCAGCGACAGACTGACTCCTTTCTTTATTCTATGAACATCTGGAGAAGCTTAGCAATGATTTCAAAGCAGTTACTGTATATGTGGCTCATCCATAGTCCCAAGTTGCACAGCCAGCCTGTTTGCAGGCTAAGTTCATTTAAGATTTTGTTTGGCACTCCTTGCCGTCAAATGCACACTACAGGAATCCATCCAGCAGCAGACTGATGGATGCTTTATTTGATTGATTGCATCACTCACTGAGTGAATTAGGCCCTCCCCTGTGGAAATCTGACAGCACTCGCTTCGCTCTGAGCTTATGATTAAGTCAGAGTGGCTGTTGCAGCATAACACACTCGTACTCTGAGGCGCAAGCACAAGAGCGCGCAAGATAAACAACAACAGACAACACACAGAGACCCGAAACCCTTGTAGGTTTGCCTCCTCTGTCAACCAGCTGCTGTTGTATCCACAGTAGTAAACTTCATGTCTGTCTTGTATTAACATTGTCAATGAGGGTAAACGCTCAAAGAATATGCCGCACACCATTCAGTCACCGTCAATCGAGGGCATTCCCCTCTGTTATATTTGTTCACCGCAACACTCCACTTTTCATGATATATGTCACACACCACATCCTGTAAGGGTTGGTGATCACAAAAAAGGAGTTTGTTTCACAGATGATAATGTGCTGTGCTTTGCCCAAGGCTACTATCCCACATATGCAATGGCATAAGTGAAGTAATATCGTAATAGTCTGGATAGTAATTCGGTTCTTCGGAAAAGTTGCACTTTCTCTCAAAAGCGGAGATAAAAAATAGTGTATATCTTTCTTTGATTTAAAAGGACAAATATTGCATAACAATTACCATATTTTGTCATTCTATACCTAAAAATATTAATTACTGCAATGCCACATTTTTTTTTCAATGCTTCCAAAATACATTGCATAAAGAAAAAAATGCATTTTCATTACTCACCTCGTTGAGATTGATACACACACTGGCTGTGCTCAAACATATAACTAAAATCAAATTCTTGCTCTTCTTGTTGGAAACTCATCTCTACTTTTCTAAAAGTGTGCCCCAGCTTTATCTTCTCTGATGCTTTTCTTTACTGGTGTATGCTCTTCTCCAGCCCAACAGATGACATACTGTGTCTGCCCGCTCCACCCAGTGTGACACACCTCCTTACTTCAAGCCTGAGTTACATTGCTGTGTTTTTTTTTCTTCTTTTTGTACAGATCAGCTGCATTTGCCACTCTGTACTTCACCTAATGTGGTTTTTTGCCCTTCCTGATTTATTTGATCATGCGTCCTCTTAAAGTTTCATCTTCCAGATTACAAAAAAAAATCAGTCTACAGAACCTACTCTACCATGAATTTAAATTTCATTAAAAAAAACCAAAAGAAACATACACATAATGCGACCTAGAGTATCTACCACCCTCCACAAATGTGACCAGTTATGCAGTTGGTTTTAAAGCACTCGTATCACAACCAAGCATGCATGCCTAAAGAATGAATATATTTATCCACAGGGCTTGTGGTCTACAGTGGGGTAAGACTGACAGGACCTCAGGGACAGATAGGTGGTTGCCCACAGAAGTCAACTAAATCTTCTGAAGTTATGTCCTGGGCCCGCATTCACTACACAGCCTGAGTGCAATTTTCTGTTTTTTTAGCGCTGTGCGACGGACTTGTAAAGTTGTGTGATAATAAAGCAGACTTCGGCATCTCGCTGAGGCTGTGAGTGGTTAAGCATGACTCCCTGCCAAGCAAGCTACTCCGCATCCCTAAACGGACACATCACAATTCTATGCCTCTCTGGCTCACACACACGCTCACAAACATCTGTTACCAATTATAAGACTCGAGGCCAAAATGAATAGTAATAAAACCCGCACCCGTTCATCTGAAATATCAAAGATGAAATGAAATCCCAAATCCGCAAAGCCAGTGACATCAGCACTGGAAACCACACAAGGCAGGCTATCAACGACTTTTGGTGTACCCAATGAAATTTTGCAACATTAATCATGAATAAAAGAGACAACACAACTTGCAATTCAAAACCAGGCTGAAAAATTACACAAGCAGAAGCAAAGTAGTAAATTTGTAACACTGACCTCAGATCTCCCAGTGCAGATTATCAGCACTGATATTTCTGTTTATACTGTACATACAAAGGACGCTTAGTTGGGTTTCTCTAAGGTTAAGTGCATGTAACCTGCTAAAAAAAATGTTCGTGAAGCTGAGAAACTTTAAACACCTGCTGCAGACAACTAACGGGAGAGATGATGCCCATGCTGAGTAATATATTACAATAAATGCTTGTCTTAACAAATTCATGTTCTATTAACCAGTTTCACAATACAGAGCTATCTTGCACAATAAAGTCTTAATTATGATGTACTTGAGCACACTGTAAACTATTCATTTGCTTGTCACTAAGACATGTCACCACATTTTATTGCATGGATAATTGCATCATTTTGCGTTGGTACATGCAAATCCTGCTATTAACATATAGCTAGCTGACATATTGGGGAAAGGGTTACCTTCTTCTGCAGACTTCATCGCAGCGACTGAACTGGTGGAGTTCCGACTCCGCTGGCTGGAGCTTCAAAGCTGAACTTGTGAGAGGCGCTCTGGCTGCGAATCCTGCATTCAACAAGCGATGCTGCACAACTTTCTCCGGCTGAGAGTCTGTATGAGCAACAAAGTATCAAAAAAAAAAAAAGCACGCTTGATCACGGATGAAATACCACTTTGGAGTAACGTTAATGATTTGGATTATTAACGTGGTGAATATTGCACACCGTGTGAGTGCCAGCTGAGTGAATGAGGAGGTGCGCGCTGCTCAAGAAGCTAGTGTGGCTGAGGTGAGTTATTCTGCCGTGTGCCCATTGAAGGTCTCCAAGAGTCTCCCCAGGTCGATGACGCAGAGAGGCTTTGTCAGAGGGGCAGTCTCTGGTTCTTTTAAAGCTGGAAAACACCCTCCGTTCGCAGTCAGCGTACCGCCCATCCATGACGCTAGCGACACGGCTCCTGCGAGCTTCTGGTCTGGGCGATGATGTATTCCGCTGTAAAATCCCCAGGTATGAGCGTGTGCGCGCCAGGCGTGTTTGCGCGCGCACCCGTACGCGCCCAAGCTTGCGCGCAACCATTAGTGTATCATCAGTGTTTTTTTTTTGTTTGTTTGTTTTTTTACGATTATTACATCGACTTGCCTTAATTCATTCCTCTCATATGTGTTCCACAGAGGATGCCGGCCGGCCGGCCCCGCATGCAGGACTACATTTGTTTCCCATGATAACGATTAGAAAGAAAACTTAGCTCCCCAAAAAGTGGTTCAAGACAATAGTACACAAATAATATATATATGCAATAGACCTATCTTTTTGCAGAAAAAATCGTTCATGTTTAATGTTAATGTTCTATTATGATACCTTTTAAGTCACACAAGTTGTCTGCATCCATACAAAAACAAACATACGACAGAAAAAAAAGTTCTATTACCTCACAATTGACCATGAGAGACCGTGTGATCAATAACCAATCAATTTCATTTAAATGCACACGTAGTAAAACCGAATTGTTGAACGTTTTGCACATTTATTCTAAAAGAAAAACTTGAACTATGTCAAAATAAATGACCATGATGATTAAAATGTAGACCGTAACAATCAAATTCTATACTGTATATAAAGTATAGAAAATAATTCTGAACCTTGATTTTACGCTACTTACTCATCTTAACCCTTTATGCGTCAGAGTAGCAATATTGCACGAAGCAACTTTTACAGTATCATTTATCGCTAACCATTTTCAAGCCCAAAACTTTTCGAATAGAGATACAAAATATATATATATATATATATATATATATATATATATATATATATATATATATATAGACTTTTTTTTTTTTTTTTTTACAGGAAAATGCAACTGTGAAAGATGGTTGTATGTTAACTTTAAATCGATTTTTGGCCAATCCTGTATGTCAAATAAAAAGTACAACATTGAATTAGAGACTTGTGACTAGACTTGTAGTTAAATTAGCCCAATTTAGTAAAAAAAAAAAAAAATGCTTAAGGATTTGGTGCCACTTTTTAAGTTGTAAATGCGCTCCAATTGACTTGTCCAGAAATGAATGCCAATCAAACGGTAAGTTTTAAATAAACATAGTGTGACTTCAAAATCTGATTTTATCAAAACTATGAATAAGTGGAGAATAACACTTTTCATTCAGTGATCCCTCACTTTTCGAGGTTAATTGGGACCGGGACTCCCCCGCGCTAAGTGACCCCACCCCAACCCCGAATTAATTTTTTTTTTGAATATTTTTATTTTTTATAGTGTGAAATACATATTTCAGACAAATATTACTGCAGTACATGAAATAAATCTTAAATCATTTAACTTTATACAGTAAGGTCATCTGTCCATGTTAGCATATTAGCAGCGGCAAAAAGTCAAATTAAAGTGAACGCTGCAAAAAAACATGATAAAAGTCACAGTTTACACTTGAAATTCCAATTTAATTACAAACGAAATCTAGTGAATAGGTTTCGGCACATCAAGTGGTCATAGTAGCGCTGCACCGAAGTCTAATTAAAGTGACGTCTGTAGCAAACATTTTAAGAATCGCAGTTTACACTTAAATTTCCAATTTATTACAAAAGGAATATAGGAATGTGATTTCCTACAACAGTGAAACCTCCTCCTAAGAGCCTGAGTGTTTGAGATCGGCACTGGTCTCAACCAGACGCAGAAGTTGGGGCAGGAGTAGATTACACTCCTGCCCTCATTGGTCAATAGTTGGGCCGGGAGCCAATCATGTGTCATATAGAAGTGCCAATCTCTGTCCTGAAATCACGTTTGAGTGCCCTGCAAGACGCGTGATTGTCTCCCGGCGCGACCATCGACCAATAAAGGCAGGAGTTGTAACCTAATCCCAGATCAACTTCCCTTTGTTATGTAGACAGGGCAAACAGTTCCATGTTGATCAAAGAACACGCAGGCTCTTGGGAGCAGGAGAGCAACTTCACCATGCCGCTGGAAATCTCTTACCTTGATTTCTTTTGCAATAAATTCGAGATTTCAAGTCTGAACTGTGATTTTTAGTCATGTTTTCTACATCGTTCATTTTATTTGGACTTTGCCGCTGACAACATAGCTTTTTATTTTTTAACAAAAAAAAAGCCGCTATGCACTGAGGGGGCGATAGGCGAGGCGCAATATAGCGAGGGATCACTGTACAGTATGTGAGTATAAAGAGTTGAAAAAGTCAGCTACATAAAATGTTAAATAATGGTATAACTAATTAGAGTAAAAATGTTGTGATGCTTCATTTGTTAGATACCAATACTCAAGAATACATTGAGTGATTTTACATTTCATACTTACAGCTTTCACATTTCACATTTTCAATATTTAGCTCATTCATCTTGCCTCAGGGATCATTGCCATCATTCCAGTAATTCATCATTTCCAATATATTCCCATAATTCCATATGTTTCACCTTTTTAATAATTCAAAATTAATTTCCAATGGGAGGGCTTCCCATTGGAATTTCTACTTTTTTCAGTTTTTCCCTTCTATCTTTTACATTATTTTGCCTTTTCAAACAGTTCCTTCTTTATATATTAAAGATTGTTCTTTCCACTGCCATACACTTCCTTTCACCTATTAATTTATGGTTTTGCAATTTGAATACCCACACAATTTCCACTTTTTTCAGATTTCCCATTGTATCTTCTACATTATTTGGCCTATTCAAACATTTGTAATATTCACATTTCTTCACAGATTCTACCCATTCCAACATTCACCGTCATTTCACCATTCAAAACCTCTCCCTTCAGCACTTACACCTTCACACGCAATTTCTTCAGGAATTGCACATTTCCTAATTAACTGTTAAAATTAAAACTATTTAAAAATAACACATTTTCTTGTAAACTGTTAAAATAGCGCAATACAGGGTCCTTAACCATGAATCTACCATTCAAGACATGTTTACCGAATGAAAAAAAAAAAACTGAATTGAAGGGGGTGGCAATCATTTGACTGGTGCTTTAAATATATGATATTTATTTAAACAAAGATTCACGGAAGACAAAAGCATGATGTTGTAGGTCAATCTATGAGGGTACACGGGATGCAGTGATCATCAAATATTGGTAAACTACAACCACCTGTATACTGTAAAAGATTCCATCAGGCAGCAGTGATATAATTTGTGACTGTTGGGTACTACAGATAAGTAAAACCACATGTAGGACTTGTTTACAGAAAATGTAATTCTATTAGTTCCCTGAGGACATTGGAAGATTGCAGGGATTATCTGAGTTGTGTATTCAGCAAAATAGCTGTCGGCTCACATGAATAATTCAAATGTGAACGTTTTAATGATGTGCATCTTAATGACACTTGGAATGCAGATTCTAATGACTGGCACCATGAATGTATATGGCAGAATACAGTCACCGTAATGTGGGTTACAAATTGTGTGGAAATATTCATAACCTTAAAGAAAAGGCCATACATCAAGATGAGTTGGACTATTGCTTGCCACAAGGGCAATTAAACACGGCTTAGACAAGCTCCTATGTAATACGTTTTGGTTGGGGGCCAGATTTCAAGACAAAAAAAAAAGACTCCTGACGGTCTGAAAAGCTGATGGCAAACGCAAAGGATGATCGGATAATCAGAAGCAGACTCAAGCTTGGAGGTAGGCACAAGCAGACAGCATGGGGAGAAAGTGAGTGTGTTGTGTTTTCTTTGCCTGCAGTAGCTCCATCTCTGGCGTCAGCTGTGGCTTGGCTGATGTGCACGTGTGAGCTCAAAGATGAAAAAGCCGCATCATGTAGTCGACGTGAATTATGATACAAACCTGTGGTAGGAAAAAAAGGAGCCGCACAACTGATTGGCACCGTCAGCAGGATGGCCTTTCACTAGTTGGCGAGCAATTTTAAAAGCTTGCGGTGTGGCACGGTTTTGTAGTAGGTCCTTGTCTTATCTTGATGGATTCCGTGCTACTGAGCAAAATATCATTAACTTCAGTGTCTGTCAACAATAGAGCACATCGGATCCTCTCTCAAGCAGCAACTCATCAAGCTACTCAGCAACCTATATTTCATTAAGAATGTGCACAACCCAATGATGCAATGCTTGTCGTGATATATACAACAACGTCTTAAGCGAAGACCCCTTGGAAAAACAAAGCGATTCAACAGTTTACAAAACGAGTCAAAATTGATCAACAAGCCTCAGATATTTTTTAAAGGGCAAATATTTCTCCCTTGGCTTGTGCTGTCATTTGAGTGTATGAAAAAGCTTTTTTTTTGTCCATTCATATAATTTTAAAGCCTGAAACACTTATTTTCATGTGAAATTTATGTTGTTCTGTCTGTAATAAATGTGATGTTTGTTTCATAAGGTTTTATATGTATTATGTCAAAACCTTGGCGGCACCATTGTGGAATCTGGACTCAATATTGCATTCAAATCCCCTACTAAAATTTAATTCTACATGAGGCAAGTTTTTTTTTTTTTTTAATGAAAGAATATCCATACCGAGACTGTTATTGTGCCAATACAAACTTTTAAGTGTTGGAAAACGTGCTCTTTGGAAGAATTCAAGTCTACTTATCAAAAAATGTGCTTTTAACAGCAGTGACATGACAGTTTCAATTGTCAAGAAGTACTCACTTTCAAACTTTACTGATATACAACTTGAACCGCTATTTCTCAGATATTTTTTGTAATATTGCTTTAGTCTAGTTTGACCAGTACTTCAACAAATTGATCTTTATTTTAGTCCAATGCAAAATGCATACTAACTGTGCATATGGGTGGAACTTTCTCTCTTTTATTAATTTTTTTACTTTGCGCAGGACCGGGCAGATCAGGATTTTTGTATGGTGTCCTGGACGATCTTTGCATTATAATTCAGTGTGTGGTGAGCTCAAGTGATGTTGCCAAGTAGTAATTGCTTGCTGGTAGTAGTAAGTACTTGCTGGTCTGTGCATGACATAGGTAAATTTGTCCAATCTCCCCTTGAGGATGATGCCCCCCGCGCTCCCCAATATCTGTGACAGATGGTCAGGCCGTGCTATCAAAACTTTGAAATGATAATGTTTCTACTCAAAATAGTTTGTACAATAATTCAGTTAAGTAATTTGTTGTCAAATGAAAATTGCATCCGACTCTGTGTCGTGCATGATGCTCCATGATCCTGGTCAAAAGGGTGCAGAGCAAATCCTTTTGAAAATGAGCCATTCATCTGTATATGTATTTTGCCAAATTCATTTATTTCTACAATAACAATTGTCCTTTATTTGCTGAACTATTTGGAGACCACCTTCAACAGCACATCATCTATCTAGTTTTTATGATCGTAAAGTATTTAAGATATAATGGTCAAAATTCAATTTAACTGAAGAGTTTTCATTTGAATTTCAATTAAATTTGATTTGTATAGTGTCAAATCACTAGAGAAGTTGCCTGAGGACACATTACAATTGGAGCAGTTGAGAACTCCAAAGTATTCAGTTATTAAAAGCCCGCCCAAAGCCCAAAATAAACAAAAAGAAGACATTTAGCATTTAGCTATTAAAAGAAATTACCAGTCTTTTTTCTTAACTCCCTTCGACCATAAAACACTAGTGATTCGTATGAACATTCCTTTAAATGTAGAGAATCATTAGTCTCAGTTCATGTATAAGAATAATTTACAATGGATTTGATTAATTTAGAGGTTTATTAACAAGATCACAGCTGTGATGTATTGGGGGACAATACATTGATTTTTCATTCAAATTCAAATAAGTATTTATTTGATACTGTAGTGTATATGTTCTTTTCATAGTGTGGTTTCCATCAACTGTCAGCTTCATTAAAACAATGCCAATGAAAGCCAGGTGAGATGAATGAGTGAACTGTCATTCTTCCTTGACAAATCACTCTCATGTTCACCAACGAACTAGTAATGGCAGTACAGTGAACCCTTGCTACTTCGTGGTTCCACTATCGCGGATTCGTCACATTGCTGATTTTTTTTCCATTACGCGGATTTACCACATCACATATTTTTTTTTACATTACGCAGATTCACGACTTCATGGATTTTTTTTTCATTGCATATTGAACTTTTGCAATAGCGCCCGAGCGTGCTGCTCCCACGAAGGCGTGTAGTGAGCCTAAACACCATCAAAAAATGATGACAATTGCTGAAAAGGTGATACTTCTTAAACGGAAAAGTTAGGCGGCCGTGGCCTGCCATTTGGGAGTGAACAAATCCACCGTTGGCTACATTAAGGATGAGGCGAATATTAGAAGACGGCTGTCATCACTTTTGGTAATTCAGCAAAGCCAGTTGTTACGGCTCGTAATAAAATGATCGTCCGTATGGAAGCTGATTTCGCAATCTGGATTGCCGACTGCTGAAGGAAGAAGAAATTAGTGAAGCCCTTTCTTTTGAAGTCTCGTGCAGCTGCGTTCATATTTGTAGCGACCCGGACCTTGAATTAAAGTCTAATCTGTACATGATCAAAGATGATTAAAATGGAGAGTTTACACTTGAAACACCATTATAAAAGAAATGTAGGGAAGAGGTTTCCAACAGTCTGGTGAACGTCGTCTTTGCCTCCTGCCTGTGTGTTAACAATAACAGCGCTTCATGAGCTATACATTGCGTGCCTGTGGAGTTTTAATCTACTCCCACGCTACAGGGACGTTTGTGTCAGTCATGAAGCGCACCCACAGCAAAAGGCACACACACACACACACTTTGCCCAGGCAGAGAGAGGAGCAGACCTTTGCCAGACCGTCGGAAATGTCTTACCTAGATTTTTTTTATAACAAAATGGTATTTCAAGAGTAAACTCTCCATTGTAATATTCTTTAATCATGTACAGATTAGACTTTAATTCAACGTCGGGGTCGCTGCTAATATGACCGCAGCTGCGTGAGACTTTGAAGGGAGGGAAAGGGGACACTGCTGTTGTAACTTTCTCGTTGCCGCTGTAGCAGTGTGTGTGCAAGCAGGGAGAGGTCCTTTGTGTGCTCTGGTTGGAGCGGGCATGTTAAACGAAAGCTAAGTGTAACCCCAGTAAAATATATATAGAACAAAATAATGAAAAACAAACTGAAGTGAGTCACTACAACTAACATTGTGGAACATGTCAACCTATATATATATATATATATATATATATATATATATATATATATATATATATATATATATATATATATATATATATATATATATAGAAATGGATATAAATGTTTACATGTACATTGAATATACATTTCTTAGGTGAACAATTCATTCTGTTCATACCAACATAGTTTAGGGTGCCCCTCCCCCACAGAGGAAGTGTCAACAACCATAAACTAATTGCCTTTTCCTGGAATACATTAAAATGAACAGTGTGTGCAACTCCCTGCATCACATACATGAACTATTAGCAGAAGACTATTTTGTTTGTAACCAATGTTGTTTTGTTTGAATATTGTCCTAATTTGTTACTGAATTGGTGATGTTATCATCATGATATGAACTTAAAGTGGCGCTATACTAATTTTCAAAATATAGTTTAATCTGATAGGCATTAGCATATTACCCAAAAACAAATAAATGACTGATTAAAAGAGAAAATAGGACTAATATCTATATATTATTTGTTTGCTATGTACAGTGTCTTTTGGTTGTTGGGTGATGATTTTGATTGTTTATTAAATTGCCGGCTTTTGGTCTAAATTGAACTCCCTCTCTGGTGTCTCACTGCCACTCTGCCGAACCTTGATACTTACTTGACCCTGCCTAACAGTAGAGGCACTACATAAGCGGGGTCTTATGACGTTGAGCGGGGGGCTTGATTACATTGTATTGGCGGGCGATGACGCCGCGGGCATTAATGGAAGTATGGTTTGGTTTTTTGTTTTGGAGTTGCCACCTTCAGTTGTGAAATTGTAAGAAAAATAAAAGCCACGTTGCTGAGCAATATAAGTCCGATCGCTCTTTGATCTGAGCTGCTTTGTGGATGAGGTACTCCAGCGCAGCCTACACAGTCTCTCTCTCTCCCCAACAAGTTCCCTACTGTACAGTGTATAAGGTTTAATAATTTAGAATTTAAGTAAATATGTGTAGTGCAGTAATATTTGATTTAAATAATATGTATAGCATGAAGGCTTTTCACGTTTAAAAAGAAAAATGCAAAAACAGTCTTTTTTTTTTGTTTTTTTAATGTGAAAAGTGGGGGAGCTACTTTGCAGATTTTCAGCTATCGCGGCCGGTGCCGGAATGTATCTACCGCGATAAACGAGAGTTCACTGTATCTTTACCCACTGATTGGTTCACAAATAGGAAATAATATTCTTGACTCGTTTATGAATGGGAAATGGTGAATGCTCACTCAGTGACTCGGCATTACATTCAATAAAATTCCTTTAACGTCTGACTGAGTGGTGATTGAGCATAACTGAGGAAAGAAAAAACATTGCTCAAATTTACTCGAAAAATGTGTTCTTTCGAACAAATTAATGGCAGCCAACACAATTTGTTAAGGCAGACCAGATTATAAGCACAATTTTCATGAACAAGTCTACTTTAGGACGTTTCCTTGCTTATAAGGTGCACTGGGTAATAAGGGTTAGGGTTACCGGACATTGAAGGAAACAAATCAGTAGAGTGAATAAGAAAAACTTTATCAACTTAAATTTTGTGATTATATGGTGCATTATCAATTTTTGTGGACATAAAAGGATTTCAAGAGGGATTTACAGACTGAAAAATACGGTAAGTCCAACTTTGTATCAAATGGGAAACAATCCATACAATTCAGCAAACAAGTCGTTGAGGGTTTAGATAATGTCATCCAAGTATTTCTGAGCCTCTGTGATTCTGTAATGCTGTTCCTTGGAACTTGAGTGTAGTAATTAGCCATTACACAAGCAGAACCTTTGGGACTGCTCATGATCACAGATGAGTGAGTTTACAAACCATTCGCCAATCAAATCACAACATGTCTATTTAAAGAAATGGTTTGTGAAATGCATATACGGTATGTGTACACTATCTAAAGAGTATCAATGAAAATATCATGCCATAATTTAACATTTTTTTGCTATGCCCCAAACTGACAGACATGCTCATGTAAAACATCAATTACCTCTAGAAGGCATTTAAATCTGGGCACAGAGATAAAGGGAACATTCTTTCAAATAAAACAAACAAACTTAAGATGAAAAAATACCATAATTTCCCAGATATAAGACACTCTTTTTTCCCTCCAAAAATGAAGGCAAACAGTATGGGTGTGTCCTATACACGGTAACTTTTTTTTTTTTTCCAACACCGAATGGAAGATTGATCTGTGAGCCAAATGAGCTTATGTTTTGATGCACAGATGTGCATTTTTATATCGGCAGTATTCTTACTTACAATAATTACCATAACAGGACGAGCTGGATGACGGATGTCAGTCGGCTGTTAGCACCAAGTGCCTGTTGCAGCTAACAGTAGCTTGTGTTAGCTGAAGTTGTTGAAGCATTTTCCATCCTTGTTCACACACGGGAATATTACTAAAACGGAGATCATTTCAAAGTTATGTCTGCAGCTGATTTACAGTAAAACTCATCTACAACGAAACCTGCAATCACAAAAAAAAAATGCCCCATTATAAAAAAAAAAATCCATGAATTGAAGAAGCCTTCCCTCTTTCTTACGTCCTGTTACCGCATTTGCGTTGTGCTGAAATTCACCACGGCGAAAACAAGCCATTCCTTTTCAGAAGAATCATAAAGGTGTTTGTACCACTGACAATCCATAAGCAATAGTTTGTCTGCCATGTTGTTCGTTGGTATTAAAATTTTGGAACTTGACTCCGCGCGGAGGGGTGTGGTTGCCCAAATAACATCATTTGACAAACGCGTCAAGCTTAAATCAAGCTTAATGCTCGAAGACAGGACAAAAGTAATAATGATGAAAAACGGGTGAAGCAAAGTGAAAGACATTATGCAAGACACTGATGTAAGTATGAAAATGAATGCTTATTGTATATTTGACCATTTGTTTTTTCTTTTTTAAATGTTGGATGGTTTTGTTTTTAACCTGAGTCAGATTGTAGATTGCACAACACGTTTTTTATGTTTATGTCCGAGACATAGATTTGCTACAGTGAAAAGTCCCCTGTTGTGAAAAATTTCTGGCTGCAAATATGATTTCATTGTAGAGGACTTCTACTGTAATTACTGGTTAGAGATCACAAAAAGGTATTCTATTTGACTTGTTCATTTATTGCGTTCTTTTGGCATATACACACAATCATACACTTGATAAAACACGAATGCTGCTTAACTTACTTGAAAAAATGTAATACTTTTGAAAGATCATCAAAGAGCTTGATTGTTTAGTCCCTAAATATTTTGGGGAAAATTGACCCAGTTTGTTATGAGAAAGAGCGGAATCTAAAATTGTTATTTTGTAAACTTGAGCATGGCTGAAATGCAGTGCCGGTCTGTGAATTTCATACTTAGGCCTTCAGTGATTGGATCCCGCAAGGGCACGTACGCATTACTGGGCTACGCAGGCTATTTTTCAGAGCATTCAAGCATTAATGAACCCGCATCAGCAATTAAAACTTATCGTTCAATGTGCCAAAACCTATAATAAGCAATAATAATTTCAAATTATTTGTCCACAAAGTTTTATGAAATCCACGAAGAGCAGGCAAGATTTTTCCCCAAGTTATTTCATTACAAAAATCTTTCCTTTTTATTTCCTCAGACTTCCAAGACTTTCATGACTTGCTTGTAGAGTTTATATTGGCGTTTCATTTCCAATAATAAGTCCTTTTGTATTGACGTGGACGCCAATGCTGAAAGTCACGTCGTTCCAATTTCCGCTTTGCTCTTCTTCAGCCATTGTGGGTTACAAAAACAAAACAAAACAAAACAAACAAACAAAAAAGCGTCCGTGGGTCTAGCTTCGATGTATGCTATGCCCATGAGCTAACGTTAGCTGGTTGAGCAAGATATATATATATATATATATATATATATATATATATATATATATATATATATATATATATATATTTTTTTTTTTTTTTTCTTTTCCTTAAATAACTTTATTTAACTACTTGTTGGACCAATATAGCACTGCTTTCCTACAGTGAGCGTCCAGTTACATCACGTTCTACATGAGGCCTCCCGATGGCGATCTTATGACTCGATTGGCTAGTGCAGCTGTCTAACAAAAATATAGGCCTGTACGCAATATGTAATTGCACACTGCACAGAAGCCTTATACTCTTCAAGCAAATGCCCAGCGCCTCTGAAGTCTTAGAATAATTTTGTATATAAAATATATATATTTAGTAAAAATAAACTTAAAATGACATTGACTTTTATTTTAGTTATTAAAATTATTATAGTTTATTATAGTCATGATGATTTCAGGTTATATTAGGCCAGCAGAGAAGGCTTTGCTGGGCACTTACGTTTGGCTTAAATGGTTTTGCTTGTTTTGTTACCACTAACATTTGCAGTGGGGGTCCATGGAAAAATGTGCTTTCCAAAAAGGTGTCCCTGAATCCAAAAAGTATGAGAACCCCCCGATTAAGAGCATCAAGCATACACTGCAAATCAGGAAGAAATATTACAGCAAAAATTCCTCCAACTATAAAGCAAACAATCATGCTAAAGCAAATAGAAGACATAATGTTTCTCCTCAAAACATTAATACAACATAATTTTTAGAACTGATCAAAGACTTCATTGATCGCGCAGCAAATAATGACATTTATTTGAATCACCATTTTTTCATAAGTTGCTAAATATTGCCAAATCAGGATCAAGGCAAACAGATTAATGTAAAGTCGACTGTTGGTGTACAATGGTGAAACTTTTAAAACTCTGCCCTAAATAGGCCGAAGTCTGGGCCCGATTTTTTTCCCCCCAATCAAAATATTACTTTTCAAATAAAACAAAACATATCAAAAACAGGATCTGGAAGCACTTGACATGTTCTCTGGAAATGTAAGATTTTAATTTATAGTGCTGCTGCATCTGGCCATGTGACAACACACGTACAGAGAAGCCACAACATGTCTGCGGAGAGCATGAAGGACATGCTGAGATTTACGAGTAGCCGGCGGTATGCTCTAAGTCATCGCTGCTCATTGTGTGCAAACATGCGGCCGCAGTGTTTACGATTGAGATTTGGCATTTTCTTTTCTTTCCATTGCTTAATTAGTTGCATAAAATCATGATCTATTGTCAAAATTCTGATCCATTGTCAAGTACTGGAAAATGAGATAGCCTTTTGTTTTTGCTTGCTACATTGTTTCATTATAGTACATCAGGGACCGGGAATCATCACCAGTTGCTCTGATGTAATAATAAAGGACATGAGTGGATATGGCTTTAATAGTAGTGGAGTGGGCAGCCTCTTTAATGTTTACTAGGTGTGGTTTGGCCGAGGAACTACAAATTAGCATGGACCAGTGACATTAATATTCAGAATTTAGGCTAACTTTTTCTTGTTATATTTGTTGGTAAGGCTCAAATATATAAATGTGGATGCTAACATACTGTATATAGTAATTATGTTGGAACCTCTTCTAAAACTATAGCCTAGAGCAGCAGTTCTCAAAGTGGGGTGCGTGGCCTGACTGCAGGGGGGTCCATGAATAAATGTGGGTTATTAATTTAAAAAAAATCAAAAACATACATACATACATACATATATATATATATATATATATATATATATATATATATATATATATATATATATATATATATATATATATATATATATATATATATATATATATTTACAGTGGGCCCCCGTGTTACGAACTTAATCCGTTCAGCGGCTACGTTCGTAACTTGAACTGCTCGTATGACGGACAATCCAAACCTATGTTAATTAGTTAATGCGTGCAACGCGTGCAAAAACCTTATGTAAAAACATCACGACTTTATACACATATTAAAAATGAGTAACATAATCTACTGTACAGTTAAATTAAATAACATATACAAAGGAAAAATGACATTTACATTTGGGGCGACGTGACTTGAGCTGGGTGGAGGCGGAGGGGAGCAGAGACCAACCCACAGAATTTATTTATTTATTTTATTAAACCGGAACTTTTCTCAAACTAGAACATATCACCGGCAATTTCCTTCTCTTTAATCCATTATAGAAAAAGCCTCTCAATTTTGCTGTCGATCGAGGTCCATCCCCCGGCAAGGAAACTCTTGCCCTTAGAAGATTTCCGAGCGGTTACGGCCATACTCACAAGCCATGCGTGCGCCTCCTTCGTATTTTTTTTTTTTATTATCTCCTGCTTGGTTTCTATTGTCATCATCCTCTTACTTCTTCCTTTACCGCCACTAGCAATTTTAGAAGCCATGTCTAACAGATAAAGTTTGCAAAGTCTTAACAACATTCCTTCCTTCCGTTTTTGACTGATTTTCTCTCCTTCCTTCCATCCCGACCAGATGTGCCATCAAGCTAAATAAAGGCGTTCGGCCAATAGCATATCGTCATTTCTGTGATTGACGTGACGCCGGCCAATAGCATCTCCGTGACTGAGTCCGTGACTGAGACAGTTTGACATTGTAAGAGCAATAGCGTTCAACGTTGCCGTGAGGAGCGTCAGCCTCAGAATTAGTTGACGTAGCAAGGCGAAAGCAAATGTCCGAATACAATGGCCGGCATGTCGTATTGCTCGTAAGACGGAAGGTTTGTTCGTAAACGAGGGACAAAAAACTCCTCGGTCCACGCTCGTAAGTCGAAATGTTCGTAAAACAGGGTGTTCGTAAACCGGGGGCCGACTATATATATATATATATATATATATATATATATATATATATATATATATATATATATATATATATATATATATATATATATATATAAAATGTGAAAGTACTTATGACTCATCAATAAAGCAATCAATTCAACCAGTTTGATACATTTTTAAAAATAGAATAATTTTGAAATTAGTCAGAATTGTGCAAAAAATGAAAAATGCATTTTGTGTCTACAATAGCTTGCTAACAATGCAATGGTCAGCAAAGCTAAAGCGGCACTTTATGTTATAATTCTGTTTTTGACTAAATATTTGGCAGGAAATCAGTTTGAGGGAAATTGACCCGGTTTGCTATAATGAGGCGTGCAATTAGCAATTTTTATTTTGTAAACTTCAGTCTTGCTGAAAAAAAATATACTTGTTGTCATATTGAATCCTTTGGTGAAAAAAAGTGTACTTATGTTTGGCTTAAATGATTTCTGTTTTGTTTCTGCAAACATTGGCAAGGGGGCATCATTGGAAAATGTGCTTTCTAAAAAGGATCCCTGATTCTAAAAAGTTTGAGAATCCTTGGTCTAGCGAAAGAATGCTAAATGCATCGCCCGCGGTCGACCAGTCCACCACCTAGCTGTTTTGGTCGCCTGCATGACATTGCACACACACGCGCACACACAGGCACACACACGCACACACACACAAAAAGGAACGTCAGTCCAGAATTGGTTAATTTTAGCGGTCTAAATGGAGTGTTTGCACTTTTCAGAACAACACCGTGTGAATGTGATTTCAGAACAGTATTTCACATGGAGTCTGTTCACTCTGGAAATCAAAGATCATCAAGTTGTTTGAACATCACTTGCACCATAAGTACGTTTTTTTTTAAAAGGATTGGCTGTTAAAAAAAAAAAAAAAGACAGCGGCTTGACAGGCAGCGCATTGTCCTGTATATCTCGCAGCACTATAGAGATCACGTCCCATTAGTGACCGAGTCAAATCCTGATCACGACTGTTGTGTCTCTCCCATTACAAGCTTATAATTCATGCTTGACTTACTGCATTTGGAAAAAAAAATGCTCATTCACATGCATTTTTGTGTTCCCTACATTGCTATCTACAGTATTTTCTTTTTTGTGTGTTTCCACAACCTGAATTTGAACACTTTTAATACCTGTTAATGCTCATTTGTATGCATCATGTTGATATATAGTAATTATTCCGCCATCACAGATGTTTATCCTCAGCGTCAATGACAACTGTAACCACATTCATGATTAATCATCACCTTCTTCTTTTCTTTGTTTATTTTTAAGACATGAATTGTGATGTGTTTAAAATACAATTTTAGGCAAGTTGTGAATAATATTGGTCAGTTCAACTTGCTTCCCCATTTTTTCCTCTTTCAGAATTTACCGCTGGGAACTATCTTAGGCATGTCTGGATCCGACTTTATGTTTAGCTACTGGGTTTTTTCTGATTCCTCTTATGAACAGGAAGTAACATATATGTCTGGCTTGTACACCCAAGCAGCAGGGCAGTCATCATCACATGGCCAATGACAGGAGAATGTGGAGGAAATATGATTTTACACTTCTTGAAAACACATCCTTTAGAAATATGAACTACCAGTATACAGTGTCTTAAATACAACACTTAAGTGATTAGAAAGTCGGAAGCTCAACTCTTAACGGCGTTATCATTCACGCAAAGCATAACAATACACAATTTTAACAAAACTTCATCATTTTGGCAATAGAGGTGGGTTTGTAAACTATACAAATTGTGCTGCATTTTGAAAAAAAATGTTTGAAATGAAGTAGTTGATAAATGAGTGTACCTTAATATGTCATCTTTTCAGGATCACATAAACGAACATGCGGGATTTTTTTAAATTTTTTTTTACAGGAAGATCTTGCAGTAATCTTATTTCCTACGTCAGTGAACCGGAAGTTAAACAAACACAGCGATGGAGCAGCCTGAGCCTACACATCATTTGTGGGAGAGGTTTTTTGATTTTTAGTATTTTTAGTATAGGCCTAACATATAAAGACATCAAATCCGTTCTTGCATGTAGACATGGCTTTGACATAAGTGAGAGACATCTAAAAAGAATATTTTGGGCGAGGGGGCTTTCCCTTCGTAATGGGAACCGAAGTAAAGTTTTCATGACAGAGTCAGCTTCTGACTTTCGCAATCAATACTTCTTTCTTAGTCTGAACACAAATGATGGCTCTATCCTAAATGAACAACACAGACTACTTGGTACAATGTAAAAAAAAAAAAAAAAAAGGACATTTGTGAAATATTTACCGTCGTTTTTGCAGAAAATTCACCATTGATCCTTATCCGCAGCAGAGGCTGGGTGAGTGTGGAGAGACCTTCTGCAAACTGCTAAATGGAGGGAAAAAAAATTAACGCCACAATGTGTGAACTATCAAATCAATGAACACATTAAAGAGCTCCCCATGATTATATGACAAAAGCGCTTTTGGATATAAAAGGTTTTTTTTTATTTTGGGCACATTTTATTCCTAATAATCATTAATAAACTCATTATCAATCAATAGACTCCAAAAGATTCTGCAATAATTTTTGCGAGATCTCGCAAAAAGTATTGCGAACTCTTGCAATTAAAAAAATATCCTCCATGTCCCTTTAGAGCCTCCGTACAAAAACAAACCCATAAAGGTCTATTGAGGAGGTTCATTATTTGTTAATGTCTAGACAAAGAACCGTCTTGTGGTGTCGGAATGTTTACACAGTTAACTAATGACCTATTACAGGACTTGATGTAAGTTTTTTTTTCTCTCTCTTTCTACGACTGGTTTTGCTGACAATGTGAGTTGTGATAAGAGCTCCACCATGGCTACTCTTATCTTACCCACATGTGCAGCTAATTCAAAGCCTGTGGCCAATAACACTTTTCTATAGGTCAAAGATATTTCACCTGTGAGACAATTTTCCTACTTCAACACAGATGATTACTCAAGCAAGATCTTTAAAAATGTCCGCATTGTCAGTCTGATAATAATTATTTGACAATGCAACATGCAAGGGATTAGATATTATTTACATACTGTACATACAGTGTTCTCTATTCAAATGTCCATTATACGCTAAATGCAAATCTCAAAGATTCTAAAAGATGTATATTATTTAAAAAGTAGGGAACTCAAGTAGGAACTCAAGAACAATTAAAAGTTGTTGTTGTTGTTGTTTTGTTTTTGTTTTTTAAGTGCAAGTACTTGTAAAATGAGGACTTAAAGAAAATTGAAGTCTTAAAAAAATATAGACCTACCGTATTTTTCGTACTATAAGTCACAGTTTTTTTCATAGTTTGGCCGGGGGTGCGACATACTCTGGTGCGACTTATGTGTGAAATTATTAACACATTAATACATCATTTCACATGTTATTTTCACACTAAACCGCAAGAGGGCGCTCTAGGTCTGTGTTAATCATTTCAACAATGCCGGTAATTTATAAAAACAACTGAGAAGGGCTGAACTAAAATGGCACAGATGAGTCTGACGTAAGTGATGTCGAAGAGGAAGTGGCGAAATGTTTACCTCCCGAGTTGGAGTTTTTTAAAAGTGGGTAGCAGGTGAGTCCGGTGAATTAGCAGGCCGGCATAGCAGCCCCAGTTCCCTTAGCTAGTTCTCCAGTTCCATGTTTAAAACATGGCAAATCTTGCTTCTTCGGATGTGTAAGAAGACCCGTCGACTGCGCACGTTTTGTGGCGTAAACTGACCGGAAAAACTTTCAGACAAACACATGTTTGACGAACAAAACAACGCATTGTCGGAAGAGCGAGCAGCCGACCGATCAGCGATTGGCCGAGCGATCGGAGCGCCCAAGCAATTGGCCGAGCGATCGGCCGAGCGAGCGGAGCGGCCGAGCAAGCAGCTGGGCGATCGGCCGAGCGAGCGGAGCGGCCGCGCTAGCGACCGAGCTAGCGGCCGAGCGAGCTGCCGAGTGAGCGGCCGAGCTAGTGGAGCGGCCGAGTGAGCGGCCGCTGCGTCTACACGCGCCATATATTTTATCATTATATTTACATTTCCCCCCAAAATGCGACTTATATATGATTTTTCCTTCTTAATTATGCATTTTTGGGCTGGTGCGACTTATACTCCGGAGCAACTTATAGTCCGAAAAATACGCTATGTAACACTGATAATAGTGTCGCAAACCCATGTGATGTATTGGGCAAGTGGCTGTTACGTACATATAGAATATGACAGACAAGCAGAGTGAGCTTTAAAACCCTAGTATGCAGGTGAGAGTGAATAACCTATTAATTTGAAAGAAACACAGACCAAAACCGGTATTAAAAAAAATACTAATACAGTCAGCACCCGGTTTACGAACACCCTGTTTTACGAACATTTTGACTTACGAGCGTGGACCGCGGAGTTTTTTGTCACTCACTCGCTTACGAGCAAACCTTCCGTCTTACGAACAATATGACATGCCGGCCATTGTATCCAGACATTTGCTTTCGCCTTGCTACGTCAACTAATTCTGGGGCTGTTGCTCCTCACGGCAACGTTGAACACTATTGCTCTTACAATGTCATAGTCACTGTCTCAGTCACGGTGTCAGTCACAGACTCAGTCACGGAGATGCTATTGGCCGGCGTCACGTCAATCACAGAAATGCCGATATGCTATTGGCCTAACGCCTTTATCTAGCTTGATGGCACACCTGGTCGGGATGGAAGGAAGGAGAGAAAATGAGTGAAAAACGGAAGGAAGGAATGTTGTGCGGACTTTGCACTTTATCTAACTTTATCTGTTAGACATGGCTTCTAAAATTGCAAGTGGCGGTAAAGGAAGAAGTAAGAGGACGATGACAATAGAAACCGAGCAGGAGATAATAAAAAAAAAAAAATACGAAGGAGGCGCACGCATGGTTAACCTTGCTCGTGAGTATGGACGGAACCACTCTGCAATCTTTTAAGGGCAAGACTTTCCTTGTCGGGGACGGATCTCGATCGACAACAAAATGGAGAGGCTTCTTCTATTATGGATTAAAGAGAAGGAAATCGCCGGTGATATGTTTTAGTTTGAGAAAAGTTCTTGTTTAAGAAAATAAATCAATAAATTCTGCGGGTTGGTCTCTGCTCTCCTCCGTCTCCACTCAGCTCAAGTCACGTCGCCCCAGAGGACAATGTCATTTATCCTTTGTTTATCCATGTTAATTAGATTGACTGAACAGTACTAATTTTGAATGTGTGTGTAAATTTGTGATGGTTTCAACTATGATTTCACCACACGCTGCCAGTCAATGTGTACGTACAATTGACCTCGTTTAGCTACATCAACAAAGTCGTCTGCACACGTTTAATATGGCAACACTGATATGCTAGTGTTCTTACAATGTCACAGTCACTGTTTCAGTCACGGTGTCAGTCACGGAGATGCCGATATGCTATTGGTCGAACACCTTCATCTAGCTTGATGGCACAGCTGGTCGGGACGGAAGGAAGGAGAGAAAATCAGTCAAAAACTGAAGGAAGGAATGTTGTTAAGACTTTGCAAACTTTATCTGTTAGACATGGCTTCTAAAATTGCTAGTGGCGGTAAAGGAAGAAGTAAGAGGATGATGACAATAGAAACGAAGCAGGAGATCATAAAAAAAAAATATACGAAGGAGGCGCACGCATGGCTCGTGAGTATGGCCGTAACCGCTCGGAAATCTTCTAAGGGCAAGACTGTCCTTGCCGGGGGATGGACCTCGATCGACAACAAAATTGAGAGGCTTCTTCTATTATGGATTAAAGAGAAGGAAATCGCCGGTGATATGTTCTAGTTTGAGAAAAGTTCCCGTTTAAGAAAATAAATAAATAAATTCTGTGGGTTGGTCTCTGCTCCCCTCCGCCTCCACCCAGCTCAAGTCACGTCGCCCCAAAGGTAAATGTCATTTTTCCTTTGTATATGTTATTTAATTTAACTGTACAGTAGATTATGTTACTCATTTTTAATATGTGTATAAAGTCGTGATGTTTTTACCTAAGGTTTTTGCACGCGTTGCACGCATTAACTAATTGCCATAGGTTTGGATTGCCCGTCATACGAGCAGTTCAAGTTACGAGCGTAGCCGCTGAACGGATTAAGTTCGTAACACGGGGTCCACTGTATTAAAATGATGAGTGAGTTCATTTCTGTTTAAAAAAACATACACAACAATACACAATTTTGTCTTGATGTCTAGCAGTTTTGTGCCATCTTTAATGAGAAATTATATACGGAGTCCTTTATAGTCGACTAAAAAAAAACAAATCACACTATGCGTTGATTTTCTTTTGCTTCTTTTGTACATGCATCTAATGTATGCCTTACCATACATTAAGAGAATGTGATGTACATTGGTTCAAGAAAAATGACATGTATGCACGTTTCGTCCCATAATTACTTAAAATTACATTTCCGTATTAGTTCTGATTATATGGCCACCTGGTACATATCAGTGATTTGCAGTAACTAGAAATATATACAGTATTCTTCATATGGTGGTGCCCATTCACATCTGTTTCATTTCATAAGCACACTTGTTTCTCACAACACTCAAATCATCAAACGTTTTTTTCCTTTGATTGGGAATTTTGTAATATCAATAATTTATTTCACGTGGGGGTTGGATGCAGTTATAATTAGGGGTGCCGTCCCATAAAATACAAAATCACCTAATTTTTGGCCAATAAATGTCATATTAAACAGTGAACAAATATGGGATGCAATATCTTCTATATTTATATATTCAATACAAAATGGCACATTTGGCACTGGGGACTGTCAGACTTCTTTTTTTTAATGTGTTTTTTAGAGGATGACAAACAAATTAAATAGATGCAAATATTTAGGAGTCTGAAAACATAAATATAATTGCATGTCAACGAAAAAATTAAGGATAAAGTTATCCTTGGACAGAACTGAACAGACTAATAATTAAGTAACTATTTTCAGATTTTTTTTTTTTTTTTTTTTGATAGTACAGTATTGACTCTAAATCAAGGTTGTCAAACTCATTTTTATCGTGGGTCACATTGTAGTTATAGTTTCTGGTCTAGTTTTTGGGTCATACTTTCTAGTGACGTTTGAGTTATTCCAAATTATGAAACTTTATTTAACTTTATTCATCTTGTACTAAGACAGATTGACTTCACCATTTCAGAGAAGCTGTGACATACAAGAAAGAATTTTGCTTTCCAAGTGTAATTCCCTATTTCTAAGTCTGGCATCTATGACTCTCAATACCTTATTGTGTAGGACTCTAAAGCACCTCACTGTCATTCAAAACATGTTGCGACATGATACTAGTCATTGCGTTTTTGAGATACATTCTTTACCACTACAGTTTACATTTGAACATAGCCACCACAACCATATGTGAGTGACAAAAGACTGGCAGCAGGAAAAAAAATCCATACATGTTTATTCCTTCTGAAGATTTACAAAGCCATTCTCAGGTGAATTGAAGGCCAAGCTATTGCACTTCAACACGTCTGGTGTTGGATTTCACATAGACCAAGTTATTAAATTATCCATTTCACCAAGTAACATAGAGTTCCATTTTATATGACTGCTTTTCTAACGAGTTTCAAACAGTAGAACAAAATCACCTTCGTTACAGGATATTTGTTTCTGGGGTTGAGGGTGGAGGGAGGGGTCAAACGGGATCAACTCATGTCTGCTTCCTCTTTTTTCACTAATTTCTCTATTTGGTGCCTTCCTTTTTTATGAACTCTGTGATGGACCCCTCTTGCGTTTCCTGCTGTTTTTGTGTGAGGAGCTTGGAAACATGGTGGTCTCGTTGGCAGTTTTAACGTGTGTTTTTACTGATGGGGGGGGGGGGGGGGGGGGGGGTTATGATAGTATGCCACTAAGCAAGTGGCATAGGAATACAGACATTAAAACAAAACAACGATATATTATGTGTGTATTTCTAAGCCTTTCTGGTCCATTGAACAGATGGTCTTAATTAATGGTTATCCATCTCTTTACTCATTTGAAATCTGTAAAAAAGTAAATTCTTATTTTATAGTGTAGTACAGTTAGGTAGACAACATGGGTTGTACATTAATAGAACAGAATAAAATGTCAAAATAAAACTGGGTGTTTTTGTTTTTTGTACTGATGCAAACCTCGTTTCCCCCTTTTGAGAATTTGACAGACAACTCTCATGTGGGCGTTCTGGCCTGTCAAAGGCATTTCCTTTGAAATGCACCAAGCACACCTGACAATTTGGTGGATGAAAATTGATCCGCATAATGAGTGTCATTATATTTCATACAATCTTGGCCATTGAACACTAAATGATTATAGAAATCTATTTAGTGAACACATGCTTATTAATATAATCTTTATTTTATTTTCTAAATCAACCCATTACCAGTGGTAATGCTATGAAGTGGGTGGGGGAGCGGAGGTGGTCATATGGACACAAACAGTTGGCGTGAAAGATGGTTTCCAGGTCCCTACATCACAGATCTGTGATCTCCTTGGCCAACTTGACATCATCCACCCAGATGGGTTTCTTGGAATGAAGGGAACTGCTTCAATGAACTGTGAAGTTGTCTGTTTTCAAATCCAGTATAAAACAAAACCAGTTTTCTAAACACCAAAAGACAGTCTAGTCAGTACCTGTGCAGGTACACAGTACTTGATGCTAAACTTGCATCGGACACAGAAATAGAATCCATGGTTTACATGTGTCACTGCAAAAGCCATGATTATAAAAGTTCAGTTGAAGATAGTATTTGTTCCAGTACAAACATATGGTCACGCAATCCTAAAGTTGATCTGGATCCTCATGTGAATCCCAAACTTTTATCACTGAGTCTACATTTACACAACAAGCACAATTTAGTCACGGTACAAGTGGAAGTTTTTCTTTGTGTTTTTCTTCGTCTGAACTAGAGACAATTTAACTTTCACCCAAAGTCAGCGGGAATTGACTGTTTTTACAAGATAAAAGGTAGAAAAATGGATGGGCATTAATATTTGTGACTCAAAGCATTTGTACCATTTGGCAAAGGTCTTAGTTCTTTTACCAGCGTCAACGCTAAGTATAACTAGTTTCCATGAGCAACTTTCTTTGTTTCAGTTACACTCACAGCAACAGAATAAAGAACTGTTGAGAGCAATGCGATTCATACCATGTTGTTAGTCAGCTCTCTCCTTTGAATCATTGATCTGACACTGATACAAGTTGTGTAAAGATGTATCATATGAGGAATAAGCCATTCAACGCGACACTCAAGGTTTGGGTGACGTTTGAGGCCAAAGGCCATCCTTCACATCAAGCTTGTACTGATAGCATGGATGTCAGGCTGGCATCGGGCCATGCTCGGCTTCTTAAGGCCTTTGACAAACACTCACGATCACAAGCATATGCTCGACAGATGCAAAGAGTCCAGAATGAGTGTCCACATAAAAAAAAAAGGAAGACAAAAAACATCTGGTCCGAATGAGTCACAAGTTGCTGGATTCAAATATTCCCTCACATTTTAAAACGCACATTAACACCAGCAAAGCTGGTTTTCTTTTTCCCACTTTTACTTTTTATGCCAGTGAATTAGTGCTGGGATGAAACCTGACACAATTAAGTGGTGCTCCACTGGGAGAGATTGTGCTGCCATGCAACGTGGCTCATTCTGACGCCCTTTGCTTTCACCATGCATCCTTAAGCAAATCCCTAGGTTCTGGGAAGCCGATCTAGCGGTATATGTTTCGCTTGAATCCTACAGTGGTTCTTCTGACCTCAGACAGTGATTCCAATAAGGAGGAATACCCTGATGCTGCAGTTTGGACCCTCTGCACTGAAACCAAATAGCATAATCATGTCATAAGGAATCCCTCATCATAAAACATAGGAAAACTGGCTTCTTCGTCTGCTGATCATTTGCATGGTTTATTATAAAAGCATATTTGGAGTTTAAGTACAGTAAGCACTCTCAATTGCCAAGTTACTATTAAAAAAAAAAAACCCAGATCCCAAACATTGTTAAGAAGAAATAATAATATCCTCCTCAAAATGGCTACCAGGGGCTGGAAGGTATTTGGTCAGTGCTTTAACAATGTTGGATTCATTACTATGGCTGAGGTCCAGGGATACTGATTCACAAAACCCTTATATTTGAATCAAGAGTATGTCCATCAGATTACTCAAAAATTATATCATGAAATGCCTTACAAAAACCAATACAACCAATACAACATACTGCTTGAAAACTGTTGGGTTTTGTGACTCCATTGTACAGCAGGTTATTCAGTAAAGGAACGGTATGCGATCCAAATCCTAGATCCAGGACAATGACGGACTCCCATTTTCATTTGCCACAATTTGAAACACGGACGGATTAAGCACTGATGGAAGCAATTTTCACTGTGATTGGTTGGGAAACTCATTCATCACAATTTGGTAAGTATATATATTTTTTTTGATAAACTATATTTATTGGTCAGTTTATCATGATGAATGTTGAAAATGACTTCCACTCTATAATGCAATCTAACAGCAAAATATACTGTTTTGGGGTCTCCTAAAAAGTGACTATTTTGGAGGTAATTATGTTTGTCGATACATGCATGCATACAAGCATGAATTGTATTCTCTTCTGAATCTTTCACCTGTAGTTTACAAATAAGAATATTTTTTATATCTGAGAAAAATAGGTGGAGTTAATTGTTGAATCTAAAGTCATAATCGCTGCCTTCTTAATGACTTTAAAACACCCTTATCGAAAGGTAGGTATATTTTTTGACTGCCTCCTCCATTATAGCACAATTACATGTGTGTTATCAGCCTTGTTTACATGAACGCTCCAGGTTCCTCATCCTTGGTATACTCCTGGTACTTTTGGAGTGAAAGGGGTGGGCCTATTTTTGTCAGTTACTCCAATAATTGACTGACCATGAGTCCAGGGTGTCTACCCCTTTCTACCCATCCCTGACCATACACGCATGATGGATTAATAAGTATGACACACTCCCACCATGAAATATGCCTCCGTGACTTGTTGGCTTGTCAGTATACAGCAGCAGGAGGCAGCGTTACTCAGCAGCTCCCATGTGTCACAAATATAACTGCTATGACTTCTGGGAAACTGTCTGGGCCCCAAATCATTCTCCAGTAAATGTAGATCAGTAGCAATGACACTGCCCCCCAAAAAATAAAGAAAATACACAAGCTCACCAAGAAATGCACATATGTTCCAATAAATGTATGAACATACAGACAGCTATGCTCACTACCCACATCTGTGCACCAAGATCTTTTGCCAAATAAAATGGTTCTCTATTCTCAAGCGATTGTGGGTTTGCATGTAAATACATCTGGACAATATAATTTCACACATCGTCACCTTCTAACCCCCACCCTCCAACATTCCCCCTGCCCACTCACCCCCTCTTTTCTCCATAAGAAAATAAAGCGTGGGTCTTGTCAAAGGGAATCCCTGCTTGCCCTTATGAGAATACACACTCCATACTGGCCCCTCCACAATAATTTTTTTCCAGCAGTCTAAAACCACCCTGACCCAACAATCAGTGTGACTCAATACCTCGGCTTTCCTCACTTCCCAGAAAGCCTGGCCAGGCCAGCACAGAGGAGACCTCCAGATGAAGGAGATTTCCCACTTTGGCATTGGTCAGGGTTTGCCTCCAGTCGGAACACATTACTGTTGTGTCTCCCTGTCTCTCCTTTGCGGGTTTTTGCAGAAATCCAGGATTGCTTAACTGGAAAATTGTCCTGCAAGTATTCATACACAGACTATGTTATTGTGTGCACGTGTCAGACTTCCAGATGAGCACAATTTGTCAGACTACCTTGCTGCTTCTTATAAACCTTTGAGGCAGTCACCTATCAAATCGGCTTTACAATCTGAGTTCAGTTCAATGTGGATACAGTCTGATTTAAAAAAAAAAAACTTGACTGTAGAAAAAGGATGTATGTATAATAATAATAATAATAATAATAATAATAACAATAATAATAATAAAAATAGTAATGATAATAAGATGGCTGCCACAATGGGGTAACTTGGGTTGAAAACCCAGGGTGTACCTTTCTCCAAGATGACTGCCCTCCAAGGTGCATTGTTATTGCTATTGTTATTGCTATATCGTGGGCAATCAGAAAGGCAATTTTATGCAATTCTTTGCATAGAGATTGATTTCCTATATTTAGAGAAGGCTGCTGATCATTGTTCCACTTTTCAATGGATACCCAAAGCCACTCTTGGTTATGATCTGACTGAGTGGGTTCAGCTCTATGCAGAGCAGAAGTGGAGACAGGGCATCTTCTTGAAATATTACATGTTCAATATTTATCTGAGTTATTCGTTTTGAGTTGGCCTCCAGAGTTATCTTCCATAGCCTCAATGAGTTCTTAAAGGCTCTTAGAACCCCGTTGATGTTATACAGTTCCAAGCATTCCAGAATCCAAGTGTATGGCACTGAGTCCTAGGATTTCTTGTAGTCCACCCAAGCAGGACGGGTTAGTACTGGTTTTAAAGTCTTGGTCGACTGCCCTGTCAAACAGAAGTTAGCGTTTGGCACCCTTGCTGTTATTAACAATACCTTTCTGTGCTCTGCCGGTGTATTATTCCACGTGCCTACTCATCATGAATGCTGTGATGCTTGTTAGGGGCTTTCATGTGGTTCTGTGGCAGGTTATGTGTCAGTAGTTAGATAGTTAGATTAAAGAGTTGCACTCATGATGAAAACTTTGCGACCTTGGATTGGCCATTGTGGAGTGGGTCCCTGATATTAGTAGTTCATTCATTTGTGCTGCCAGGCATTCATGGAGAGCAGTAAGTTTCTCTAGCTTTAGGCGGCAAAGCTATGGCCCCCATCCCCCAGAGGCCAAAGAGCCTTTGCCTGCGGCAGCGGGCAGACAAGCTTGACGGCAGAGAGTTAATTATGGCGGCCTTCCACTAACAGATTCTGGAACCCTTGATCTGAATATGGTTAGCGGAACGGACTAATTTTTACAACGCGAATGCAGAAGGGGTGCATAGGGAAACGGCTTTGCTTTTCTGCTGTGTAGTGTAATTGCACATCTATGACAGCAGACGGTGGAGTGGTGTTCTCATTGTCTTGTGTGTCAGTTCTCTTCAATTGCTGTCAGCATTCTTCAATTTAAAATGAATAAGTAATGTGATTTAGAAAAAGAGCAGCACAATGCTTTATACATTATTCTTCACATTAAAATATTTAGAATATTGATGTTAATGTTCCAGCTCAATTTTTAGTTGTTATTATTTATTCATTCCATTCTTTTTTTCTTTCAACTGTTTTTCTTTTGAAAATGTGAATAAATACAATTCAATACAGCTGATTCAAGCACAGTGGTACCGCTGCTTATAAACGTCTCATCAGGAAAAACATTGTCTCTTGTTATGAAGGAAATTTAGGGATATGAAAGGCGAAAGTTGTTGGTGTATAATAATGAGACGTGAGACACTAGCTCTCCCTCAAACAAGATTAATGTTATATGTTATCACAACTATGTCACCCCCTGATTCTAATATGTCTTGTCCTCAAACGAGACGCCAGTTCTTTGCACTAGTTTACTGTGGTCTAGTACTTTTCATCTTGACATTTGTTTCACCCACACTTTCCAAAAACAATTCACACCGTAGAACTAAAAAACATAAAAATGAAATTAACTACAGCCAATATTGTCGCTATTCATATAAAAACACATACATATGACTGGGCTGCTGTAAACAAACCGCTCAGCAATTCCTCTTTAATTGCCAGTTAACTAGTAATCTATCGCATCTGACTGCAAAGGAAGTACTTTCCATAACCTTAAACCTAAACATTTGTAAACTTAAATGCTCAAAATTATCTAAAAATAAACATTATTGCTCCTATGGACTTGAAAATGATGCCTAGATTAATGAAAATATAAAATAAAAATGTACAAATAAAGGGAACTTTAAAAAGTTATGTTTGCAACACCAATACCATCTCCAGGCAACCAAATGAACTGTAATTATAATATCAACTGCTACCAAAAATATGAGTAGTTTCAAATGTTTGAGTTTTTTTTTTCTTTCTTGGAAGGGGGGGGTTTAAAACGGGTTAGGCTATATTTACATGTAAAAAGCACAGCTAATTAGGAATTACCGACATTACAAAATTACTTCTGGAACAAATTAATTTCACCAAAAAGCAGCCACAGTGAAGACAAACACATTTATGAAGAACTTCGCTAAAGTTTATAATCAGGAAAAGCACCATGATTGTCTAAAAACTCGGTTCTATACAGTCAAGTCAAGTCAAGCGTGCAATCAAATCGCTTAAGCAAGATAAAGCCTAAGGTCATGATAAAGATCTCTGCCAAAACACTTAAAGTTGGCAGCACTGATCTTAACGACGTGCAAGATAAATTCTTCAGTGGGTGTCAGTAACTTTCATGAAAAAACAAAGCTGAAATTATTTTACTCCATTAATCTGGAGACGTTACGGCTTTGGGAAACTGTTCCATGACCAAAACTATAAACCATAATAATAACAAAGTTAGGTTGTTTCAATTGCTAATATAACAAAGTTAACAAAGTGCTTCTCGATTATTTCTTGCAAAGCACCCCGAAGGAGAGAGAAAACAATTTGCAACCCACAACTTGCTGTGGTGACTATAAATAAGATCATTATCTATGAAAATTGCATGAATATATCTAAAATTGTAACATTTTTAAATGGTTGAAAGGAAAAACACCATTTAAACCAACGTTCAGCAAATTCAAACATTTTAAACCGTTTACAGCTTATTCTGAATCAGGAAAAATAGCTCAAAGTGCCTGGAAAAAAGGCAATTCTTATTCGTTTTAGAAATATTTTGATAACCCGAACAGTTTATTGCTGAAAACAAAATAAATGAATAAATAATAACTTTAAGTTGATCTGGAACATTAACACCTTAAAATTAATATTTAATATTTTAACATGCATAAAAAGGTATAAAACATTGCTCAGATATTTTTTGTAAATAATCTTAATCATTGTTATTTAGAAAAAAAATGGTTGCCAGCGATTTAAAAAGTTTCATACCTCCTGCCATTGAAATACTTCTCAAATAGTGCCCCCCCCCCCCCCCCCCCCCGATTGTGAGGATAAATATGGGAACCACGATGATTGGCAAAGGCATTACATAGAGGAAGGGCAAAAGAAATTGTTCGTTAATTTTGATAAAATATATCAAAAATAAGAGTGAGCAAGAAAAGGCTATAGCTTTGGTTTCTTTTTTTTAAGGCACATTTATTTTTTAAAATAAATTAAATGCATTAATGCTGCTACATATAGTATATTGCGGCATTGTATAGCTCCCACTAATACATTGTGGTTCGTTGTTATGGAATTAAAACCTGCGATGAAAATCGTGAATGATTAAAAACTCATTTATCTCCTCATTTAATGTCCAATATCTTATTCACCTATCTTGATTTATCCCAGATCTAGACTTTAAAAATGGACCAAAATTAGTCTAAAACATTCATAATTGTCTTCTAGGTGGCAAAATGGCAGACTGGTTAGAACATCCGCCTCACAGTGCAGGTTTTGACTATGACTCCGGGCTTGCTGTGTGTTTGCATGCTCTACCCGTGCCTGCAAGGGTTATCTCTGGGTTCTCCAGTTAAAGTGGACACGAAATTACCCTTAGGTCAAATTAATGGGTGGTGGATAATTGGGTTGTGTTTAGCCAATGCAATGGTGCGCAAATAAAGCACCAAAAATAGTTGCTCATAATTGGGTGATATTTAGCCAGCCTAAATTGGTCCAGATTTAGTCCAAAATATTTAAACGTGATTACTGTTAAAGCCTATCCAATGTGGTTTAAATAATAACATCTAAATACGATAATTAGGTTGTATTTAGCCTGTCCATTGTGGTCCAAATTGAGTCCAGGAATAGTTTTTTAAAATTATGTCGTATCATGCGTATCAAATGTGTAATTTTTTGCTCAAGTATGGTCATCGAAGTTTTTGGGTTGTTTAGCCCGTCCAATGCAGTTCAAATTTTGTCTTAAAAATAGCTGAAAAGTTTGTTTAGCTGATCCACAAAGATCCTGATATAGATAAAAGAGTTATATGATTTGGAAAAGTCAACATTTTTTAAATTTCTAAGAATTTATGTAAAATGTTTTAATACAATGAAAATAAGCATAACGTTAAGTTCCCCCCCCAAAAATGCTGTCGTTACTACACTGAGGAAGGCTTTTCTGTCTAAAATGTGACTATGCCACCATCTAGTGGCGAGATGAGCCTTTTTATCTAGGCACTGTATTCAGAAGTAATTTCCAGATTCCCTAGACCTAAATTAAGTTGAAACACACACACACACACACACACACACACACACACACACACACACACACACACACACACACACACACACACGCACAAACACACGCACACACACACACACACGCCCACGTGCGCGCGCGCACACACACACAAATACACGATTTGCTGTTCAATTTTCTTACCATAATATTGTCCAACTCGTTCAAATGACATCATTGCAGCACATACAGTGTTAAGTTACTTTACAAAGAGCACCTGCTGCCACAGACAGTGTATTAATTCAGTCCCACCACCTTTCCAGATGTGTAATGTCACATTCCATGGTTGCAGTCTCTGTGAAATACGGGAAATGTTATAGTGATCAAATTGTAAATACTTTCCTCGTATTTATTTGGCGCTCATTAAAAGCTGACATGGACCTATCACGTTGGATACACAAACAACAATATAATGAAAACCAATTTTTCACGATTCTGATTTGCAAGCAAATGTTTATTTTGACTGACACTAGAGAAGTATTCATCAGATCTCGAGGGTTTAGTTACACTGATGTAGAAAAATACTGCTTTTAACTAATTTATTTAATCATTGAAGTGACTTTTCCCCCCAAAAACCTAATATATTTTAATGTTGTGACATACCTAAAATACATCTTGCGTTTCACTACTCCACATGAGGGAAATCTGTTGTATTTGCACATGTAACGTAATCAACCTTAAAACTTTTGAAAAGATTGTGAATAAACATTCTTATTTGATTTTCCTGAAATGTGTGATTTTTTTTTTCTCTCACGGTTTGTTTTTCTCTCATAATTTATTTCATTATTCAGGCGACAGTTCATTTTAGAACTGCAGTCATGGTGATGTCAGGCTTGTTTGCTTTGCATGACAACTCTCACAGGCCTCAGAGCGGTCTCTTCTGAAGCAACACTAACGCCTAATGAGCATCCATGTCGATCAGCTCTGATACATGACAAACAAACATGAGGCAGTCTGTGTTTGGTCTATTTAAAGACCCATAAATGGAGGCGTAGGAGAAAAGGGGGTCTTTTTCTTGTCCTGTCAGCCACGTCTGCAGATGTCACTAGCGTGGATCCAAATCTATTCTGGACTGTGATGGCATGCACATGCGTACTTGACACGTAGAACTGGCATCATGCAAAAATTCACACGTGTGCATTACTTTGCTGCCACCATGTGGAGAGATATTGCCGTTTTTATTTGACCTGAACTTGGATAGTGCTGCAAGATCAAGTAAACCGCCATGGCACATCATATTAACAGAATAGAATAGAATTCCTCTGTTTTCCTAGTATAGCTGGTATACAACGTATTTTGGGAGCACTGCTCATATTGGTGAAGATCAAATAAATACGAATAACTAGAATAAATATCATGAAACAATTGGATTGAAAAAAAATGAATAAAAAACATGGACAAGATAACTAAATTGATAAAAAGAAATGAATGTATTTTTCGGGCTATAAGCTGTGACTTTTTCATCTTGATTTGACCCCTGCGTCTTATATTCCAGTGCTGTTTAACTGCTGGTTTTTGCCACCGGTCAAGCAAATGTGCGTTCAAGGAGTCTGTTTATGGAACAACTATGAAATAGAACTGAAGAATGTGAATCAATGGCTGTGCTCAAAAAGAGTTTAAAAACATACTATTAAAAATATATTTTTTAAAAAGTCTAAATTGAATAAGATCTTGTAAAGAAGAAGAAGAAGTTGATATACGGTATGCAGCATATATGATTGCATTTATAAATTTATGATTGTATATATTTATTTGCAGTGTGTGGAGTGTTCACTAAAATAATCTATACGTTAAACAGGAGAGAGAATGCTACTGAAGTATTGATTTCGAGTTTGAACTGTTTAAGCATTCAGAAAAATGCATAAATGCTGATGGCAGTTCGTGAAGAAATACAGAGGCTACAATTATTAGAAACTATGGTGAAAGAGTCAATTATTTGATACGCTTATAATGTTGAATATTACCTTAATAATAACCCTAACCCTAGGGTAATACCCATCCATCGATTTTCAAAAAATATATTGTTGGGACAAAATATCTAAGCATGTTCAGTCAGTAAAAGAGAGAGTGTTGCAGTTGGTAGACAATTAAAAGAATATATAAAGAAAATTTTCAAGTTTCATATTACCACCATATACCTGCGTCTTATAGTCCAGTGCAGCTCATCCATGGCATAAGATGTTTTTTTGCTCAATTTTTGCTGCTGCGGCTTATGTACCGGTGCAGTTTATAGTCCGGAAAATATGGTAAATATATTTTCCCACCCGCACGTTGCAGGGGAGGAGAGCGAGAGACTACTTGGCCTGTCCACACGTCCCTGTGAGCCCTGTCAAACTTGATATTCATTCATTAAAAAAGAAGCTTGAATTAGAATAAAAGCTAAATTAAAGTTCATGGAAGTTACTATATTTCACCATTGAAAACAATTGAAAAGAAAATTGTGGCCTTGAGGGTGTCATTTATCTAAATTTGCCATTTATTTTCAAATTGAATAGAACACATATTTATATGTAAATTATATTTGAATAAAATTCCCAAATTAATTATTTTGCTTGCGAAAACAGTTTTAGGCTGTATTCCTTAATTTTCAAAAAGGTAACTCACACATACATGCTCACAGTCATTCGTTTATAATGTTTTGTAGGAATACCTGTCTGTGAATATAACATTTGATTTTTAGGTCTCTGAGTATTAATTCTTGGGAAACATGAGTATTTAACCTCTGGGGTATTATCAGGAACCTAATTTTTCCGGCACCCGCATTCTCAGGATGTGCATTTATTTGTTTTGGCTTATTTGCAGCTTGTCAAATCATCACTGCGGGCACAACACGAATCCTCATCATGCAGCAATAATTTACCGAGGTGATTACCAGTGACAAACTACAAGGGGATATTACTTTGACCTGTTCATTATTTGCACCATTGTTATGATTATGAGATATAGTCTATACTTACTCCAGGGAAAGCATTCTAATCAGTCTCCTACTGTAATTAAATAAACCTGCCTTGGGCTCTTATTGACTCACTAATATGGCCGATTCAATATGACTGTTATGACCTGACGCTCCCAGACATCCATCCATTCATGTTAGCGGGCAACTAACGATTGACTTGGTTGAATTAGCGCACAATGTATGGAGCACTCTGTCCAAATTGAAGCAACAGATGAAATGCAGTTGTTGGCAAATATGCATATGTTGTCAACTAAATGCTAATCAATTATGAAATATGAAGTTGTTTTTCTATTATATTTAAATTACTGCAATTGACTAGCCAGCAGTCCAGGCTATAACCTGTAGAGATCGACCGGTATGGGTTGTTTCAGGACCGATAAATTATTGGTAGTTAGAAGAGGCCGTTAACCGATATTTGCAGCCGATATTCATTTGCAGTAAAAGTGTAGAAAATTGCCATGAAAAATTTTGAATAATGCAAACACTGAACTTCATTGAAATGCCTAAGGCATGTTTATTGAACCACACAAATAAAAAATAATAGCTCTAGAAGTGTCTACATTTCTTAAACATAGAAACATGTCTTATAAAATTGAATAAATATCTCTCTGAACATTTTCCATAGTAAGTGCAGGTAATGTCATATATAACGATAATGACTTGTCTTTGAAGTTTAAAAGTTACGGTGATAAATCCTGAGGTGGGACCTCAGGTTGAAGGTGTTTTATTTTTTTTTGTTACTGTTGCTGTCATGCTGATTTCACCATTGCATGTTTTGCACACAGCCTTCCCTGGTGTAGTTGACCAAATGAAATACTGCCAGACTGCATTTTTGGACTTTGATACGTCCACCTGCAACAAGGGTTTGAAAAAAAAAATGTTAAAGATGAGCCCTGAATGCTTACATATGCTCAACTCAGCATGCTTAATTTATTGCAACACTTACGATGCCTCAAGTCAATGTCATTCTTGTTATATTTTACCAGGAGATAGCAAGGACCCTGTCTTTCAAAACTGTGTTGCGATATGGCTGGTCAGATTTAAAAAAAAAAAAAACCACAAAAAAACCCTGATACTGATATGCAGGAGATAGCAGGCAGGAGAGAGGTGCGGCTGCATCTGAGCCAAAATAGCCCAGTTTTACTGTAGTATTTTCAACGTTAAGTGTTGGTGACACCAAGTTAAACCACAATAATGAACACCCTTTGTTCGTTCTCTGCTTTGATTGCCTCTGTTGATCACGTGTGTGGTGAAAATTAAAAACAAAAAGTGCATCGATCTTGTTATAAAAACAAGTGGACAAAAATATACCTTCATAACAATACTGTACTTATATGAGTGAAATATAATAAAATAAAACTTACGGCATTCCTGTCTGATATTTAATTTCTGCCTGATAAGGATGGCGTGGATAGCGTTAGCATGAACGTGGCCATCTGCAAACCTGGAAACGGTAATGCGGCATCGGCAAAACCGGAAGTAATTAGCAATTATATCGGCAAAAGCTTTCCTTTACACAAACAAAACAATATTCATCAATCCGCATTAATTGAAATAAAAAAACATCCTGTTGAATGGGCCATGTACTGGAGTTTGAGGCCACTCGTATAGAAAATTGATGGCTTGCCAATAGGAAATCAAATCAATGTGTTCGCTTAAAACCTTGAAATGGACACAAAACGTACCGTAACAGTGGAAAGTATGGAAACACTTTCCAATCAAGATCTCAAACACTTTGAGGGGTCAAGAAATACAACCTATTAAGTTTTGAAAAGCATGCACTGTTAAAAAATTTACAGTGATTTCAGTGAAGTTTTGTATATTTTTGCATTACTTTCACAGTAGGCATAACACCAATATATGGTGAATGTATTCACAGCAGCATATAAATCATATCACAGCCATGATATGAAAATGTGTTGTAAATTCACAACTTTTCTGTAACTTAACAGCACACAATTACTGTAAATTTACAGTACAATCCAGGGGAATTACAAGCTTTTGAAAGCCTAGACAATATTGTGAATTACAAGATTAAATGCGAGCCTTATACCTGAATACTCTTGAATGAATGCAAGAGTTTATGATCCAGCGGCAGGATATTGAAGATTGAATATCTAACAGCAGCTGAACTCCCTCATGTAAAGACGAAATGTCACTTTACAATAGTTCCATCAAAGGATATGAAGCATCCATGTCATAAAGCTTACTGAGAAAACATCAAGATGAGCGCAACTGTTACCTGGGCAAAGTATGTAGGCTTCCTTTCATCTACTGTATCTGTCCGTCCATCTTGACTGCTTATCCTCACTCGGGTCAAAGGTCTGCTGGGGTCTATTCCAGCTGTCTTCTGACATAGGGTGGGGAACACCTGAACTGGTTGCCTGCCAATAGCAAAGACGGACTGACATTAATTGTCATAAACACAAATATAAACCATTTAGAGTGTCCAATTTACCAACTATGCAAGGTTTTGGAATATTGGAGGAAACCCACAAGCTAGCGCCACATAATAAGACTGGAGCCAGAAGTAAACTCTGAACTTTGAGGTGGACGTGCTAGCCACTTTGCCAATGTGCCACCTTTAATTTGCAGAATATAAATTATAAAGAATATTTTTTTGATGGGTTTAGAGGGTGTTCCAAACTTCCAAACAGGTACAGCACATACTATTGGCTCCCAAAAACAGTTCAACTGACTTGCTCTATCGTGTATATACTTAAAGTTTAAAAACAGACTGTTATGAAAATCTAGATGAGTTAAATGAAGCAAGTTATGTAATTCAACTATCTACAATACAAGTTGCAATGATATACCATTGCACTTGTTTGTAATTTTGCCATCATCATCTTTGGGTGAAGAATTCTTTTTTTTTTTTTTTTTTCCCAAAATGATTATTTGGGTATTTTTCTGGGTGGGCTAAAACCTGCGGCGTCAAATCATTTTTGTGGCGGGCAATTTTGTAGGTACAACTTCCATCATTGGGCTGATATGATGAGAAAACCAAATCAATTTTGAATTGTGTCATAGTATTATTACAGTACTCAACATAATGGATGGCTTAGTGAGGTTTTGAAATCAGTAAGTAAAGCATAGTAGTTTGTTGATTTAGTTGATTTTGCTGGAACAAAACATACCACAAAATATTGCAAAAATCTCAATGTTATAATTTATTGTAAATGACAAGATAACATTTTGGAACTGGGTTTGGCAGTGGAAAAACACGATTTATTATCGCGGGCCACGTAATCTAATGTGGCAGGCACATGTTCTTGATTTGTACCCTGGGCCTAGAGTTTGATACGCGTTTTAAACTGTCACCAAGTACAGTGGTTCTCAAAATTGGGGTATGGTACCCCTGGGGGATACTTGATGGCTCCATCCATGGGGTACTCAAGATTTTAAATAGTACAAACAAACATGCAAAAATCCTTTAAAAATAATTATTGAATTAATTAAATGTTTCAGGAAAATATACATTCATAAAACACAATTTATGTGTAACCAGGTGAACTGGCGTTTTACCGTTGGCCAGCATCTTTGCCTAACAGAGGGGGTGCTGTCCCTTTGGGAACAGCGGTCACGGAAATACCGCGAGAGCGGATAGTGCGCATGAGACCCAGGCCAGGAACAAGAGGAAAATACCCGCGAAGACTGACGGTCTTGGAGGCCTCACGTTAAGTGGACGTTCCGTCTCGTGATTCCAATCGTGCCTCGATAGAATTTAAGGTAACAAATACAGTCAATTACAATATGTTCAATAAGATAACGAATCTTTGAAAATAGCGTGTTATGGAAATTACGTTTTACAGTGGAAGCTGGTCTGAAGAGGTTTATTGTTTTGCTGCGGAGCGTGGGTGTATGCCGCGGCGCAGCGTAAGTAATTTCAAACCGTAAAATGTCGTGTAGAGTCGCAGTCGGTTTGTGTAAAGTTAACGTGTCACCGTTGATACTGCTCAGAGGGGAGATTGTCCGTCGCCTTCTGAGTGCACCCGTGAAAGTTGCAGAAAATATTAGTAAGTGTATTGAAATGTTCAGTTTGTTTGTCATACATGTGACCATTGAAGTTCAGTGGCTTGAATTGTTTTGTGTGTTTTTTTCTTTGTTCAGCAAGCCACTACTGTTTACTGTCTATTTGGTAATAATTCTAATCTTGGTGTTTGTAAATTAATGCTGTGCACATTCCGTGTGCAGTCTGGGAATAAAGCCCACATAAAATAAAGTGTGTGCACGGTCTTAATTCTCACTTGGCCACATATGTTTATTAGGTTTTTCAATCATTTTAAGAACCCTATTCTGCCTCATAATAGAATGATTTGACCCAAATGGTCATGTGCCAACTCTCATTACCTGTCAAGTTAATGATTTATTTTTGGGAACAGGTCTCTACTATGATCCCAAAGGAGGACACTTTCTACGCACAAATTTATAATTATTTCTTTTTCAGAACGGGTCTGACACTACATTGATTATATGTTGTGGACAAATATTAATTAATAATTAAGTTATTTCTTAATGATAACAGATCTCTTCTGTGATTCAAAAGAGGACAATTATGCTGATTATTTTTTTTATGGAGCAATACAAATTAAGTTTGAAAGGTTCTAAAGTTTAATAAATCCGACACTGATGGCATGTATTAAGTCTTTTTTTTTACCTCAAAAATGCTTTGCACTGGTTAAGGGGTACTTGGTTGAAAACATATTCACTCGTTAAGGGGTACTTGGTTGAAAACATATTTCACAGGAGGAACATCACTGAAAAATGGTTGAGAACCACTGGCCTAATAGATTTGAAATGAACACCGTCTGGAAAAGAGAAAAAATCTTGTGGTGGATTGTCTCACAACTGAAGATCGCAAACCCTAATTGGGGGAAATCACAACATCCATCCATCAATTTTCTAGAGCGACTTATTCTCACAAGGCTTGCTGGTGCCTATACCAGCTGACTTTGGGCAGTGGGCGGGGGATACTCAGAACTGGTTGCCAGCCAATCGCAAGGCACACAGAGACAGACAACCATTCACACACCCAATCACACCTAAGGACCATTTTGGATGCCCGATACACCTACGAAGCATGTTTTTGGAATGTGGGAAGAAGCCGGAGTGCCCAGAGAGTCCATGTGGTCACGGGGAGAACATGCAAACTCCACACAGGTAGGCAAGAGCTAGCTTAAATTTGAACTTGGGTCTTGGAACTGTGAGACGGATGTGCAAACCACACTTCCACCATTCTTTTTATACACCTGCCATGCATGTTTTTGGCGTGTGATAGGAAGCTGGAGTGAACCCACATGGGCTTGGGGAGGACATGCAAACTCCAGACAGGAAGGCCGGAGCGAGGTCGATTTGAACTCGAGTCCCTTTAACTGTGAGGCGGACATGCTATTGACTGTGCCACCGACATATTGTTGTAAATTCACCATGACTGTTTGTTCAAGACATTTGTTCAAGGCTATCCAAACCTATTCCTCTGAGGGGATGCATACAAAAAATGGACTTAGACTCACTTTTTTTTAACGTTATTTTAATATTTAAACACTATTATAAATCAGTCAAGCAACATTGCTTTTTGTTGATGTTTTTTTGTTTTTGTTTTGATTTTTGCAGTCTATATTCCGCTGACGTAATTCTTCCCCACAACATCTTTGTAAAATTTGGAGTACATAAGCTGAGGCATTTATTGGGCTAAGCCTCGGAGAGGCCAGCTCAAGGGTCGAATGTCAAACTGCTATAGATGCCACACTGCTTACATGGCAATTGCTAATGCGTGATTCACTAGATGTGTACATTTAGATAATGTGTTTGTTCCCTAATCTATTAGGAACTGCTGTCCTCTTCTTCCTCGACCCCTAATGCACTCCAATGTATTTATGGTCAATAATTAAAACGGAAAAGCATGCATTAAAACTGATCTCTACTTAACAGATCTTAACTAATGAGATTAGGATAATGAATAGGCCACTTTACCACGGTGGCCCGGTACAGTGGCCATTTTGCTGACAGCTGCTGAATATGACAAGGTTAGCATCATAAGCTGTTTCTTGCTGTGGGGTTTAGAGGATGGATTAATGTTCCAGGAACAGTGAAAGAGGCCAACCCATTTGTATAAATACATTAATCCAAGGGGAAAATACACTGGACCTTGACTCATTTGTTTTTGAATTTCATAATTCTATGAAATATGAGAGGCATTTTGTTTTGCAAACACATATATGAAGCTCCTTATTTCAAATACGCTGGGTAAATCTGGCTTTGACTGCAAAACTAACATATTTTAGGACCTTCTGAATTTATCGACCTTACTGTAGTGCAAAAAGAGGAAAGAAAATGATGGAAGTTCCCCAGATCAGACTGTTACATCTGACTGCATCATCACCATTCCCCCTGCCATGTATGACCTTTCCTGCCATGACAAAAAGCCTCTCTAAGAAGCAAAGGTTAATCTTCAATCTGAACACTCCCAGTGTTGCATTACATTTGACCTGTAAATTGGATCTTTCTGTTAATGCCCCATCTCATTTTGGGGTCGCCTCGTAGGTAGACCAAAGGGAGATTATTTTTGGCCAGAGTGGGGCAGCATGAAACACAGCGCTGCCCAGCCCTAGAAGGTTCCTTACCAGTCTCCGCGGACCCATTAAAATCCTGTTAACTTTGATAATTCCTGGCAAGTACCTGACCTCTGTGCACTACTGTGAAAACGAGGAATACAAAGTGCCACTGTAGTGGTAACACAACATTTATTAAATTTGTATGGTCTGCGTTCTGGGAGTCATGTATTAATATGTAAGACAAATGACCAGTTGCTCATGATTTATTACGCTCATTTGTGTTTTACAGCAGAGACCTACTTCTTCCTCACAGTGAAATTGACTCGGTTGTACTGGTTGTGCGCTGCAATTCTATGCTACTGATTCCAATTAAGTGTCTGTAGAATTATTTTTATAGTCAATTTACATTACAGGTGGCACATAGATGACTGGTTAGCACATCAGCCTCAAAGTGTGGAGTTCATGGGTTTGATTCTGACTTTGCCCTTCATGTGTGGAGTTTTCATGTTCTCTGGGTACTCCTGTTTCCTCCTACATTCCCAAAATCATGTATGGTAAGTATATTGGACACTGTAAATCTCCCTGTGGGGTGTTTGTGAGTGCAAATGGGAACCAGTTGAGGGTGTATCCCGCGTGCTGCCCAAAGGCAGCTGGGATAGGCACCGGCATGTCCAAGACGCTTGTGAGGACTAATGGTTAGTTAAATGGATGGATGGAAGGAATTTACATTTAAGTGACCCAGCTCTAATTTCTGCATTTTCATTTATTGAAGCACTTGAACAATTCATATATAAAGTGGCAAAAAAATGCACATAAAAACAATGTATCATAAATTGGGATATAATAAAACATCAAACAATTACACACAATATGAAAATATTATTAAGGTACCGTTTTTTCCGCACTATAAGGCGCACCGGATTATAAAGCGCACCCTCAATTAATGACATATTTTAAAACCTTTTCCATATATAAAGCGCACCGGATTATAAGGTGCACCCTCAATTAATCACATATTTTAAAACTTTTTAAAACACAAAATAGTAATACTCAAAGTAATAACAATAATAACTCAAACAATAAGCCTAAACTCTCAATAGCATAATAACTCAAAGTCAATATGACCAACCCTGTTTAACTGTAAACTTACTTTATCAGTTCATTCGCCATCCACGAATCCTAATCTCAATTATGATCCATCTATAAGACGCACCTGATTATAAGGTGCACCATCAGCTTTTTAAAAAAAAGGAAGGCTTTTAGGTGCGCCTGATAGTGCGGAAAATACGATAATATTCAACATTATAAGCGTATCAAATAATTTAATCTTTCACTATAGTTTCTAATAATTGTAGCCTCTGTATTTCTTCACAAACTGCCATCAGCATTTATGCATTTTTCTGGATGCTTGATCACTAAAAGTGATTAATGTTGCACAATAACTTAAACCATTAAAAAGCAACTCACAGTTCCCTAAACTAAAACCAGAAACACTGCTTTGAACTGAGTTTGTATTTTATAACACGCGTGATGTGAAATTTGAACACAACTCTCTGCTTGATGTCACAGCCTTTCTGTACAGACAGACCATACTCCTCACCAACCAGTTTGACCACATTCCTTTTAATCAGCCCATTACCACCAGATGCAACCAATTACCTTCCCTGTATATCAGCCCATCTCTTTCTGCCAGTCTCCACCAAATCATCTTGCTCCCCTCTCCAATCTTTCTCGCATTCACTCCTGTTCTGCCTGTCCATATCCCGACCTTGTCTGACCGACTAACTGCACGCCTGCTATTCTGTTTGGCCCACCTACAGTAGAAAGTGACTCCTGACTATCGCAACTGCTACACCAGGTATCTGCTACCCTAGTAAGAGGAAATGCCCTGCCTGATCAAGCTTTTGCCTGCTCCTGATCAGATCTTCTGCCTTGGCCCGGCTTCTCTGGCCTCTCCTCTGTCTCTGTCCTCTGATCCTGTTTGAGACAGTTAGCCACTGTTGCCCACCAGACTTGTTGCCAATGTACAATAAACCAGTTAATCACTAGTCTTGCCTACCTCAGTGTGTTTTTGGATCCAATCTCCGTTTGTGTCAGGTTTACAAAGTTTCCAAATGATCAGCATACATCTTTGCAAACTACACACATTTATGGTTATCATTTACACTGTTCTTCCACTGTCTGGCCACATTGTCACAGGAGAATACTGTTTTCGATAATTACACTTTGCAAGGTCCCTTTCTGACAAATTGCTTTATTTATTCCACCTGCAATTCCATACATGTGCCTGCATCGACTACCAGGTTCTAAAGTGAACCTCTATTCCTAGGCCGTAAAATATCATTTGACTTTTTCTTGACCATCTTTCTTGTGGTGGAGGTGAATGCCTCTGACATTGGAATCAAGGCCATCTTCGCAACCGTGAACTTCTGGATCTCTAGTTGGCATTGAAAAAATGGTGGCCCCAATGACTGAGCAACCATTTTGTCATGGGCGGATAAAAAAAAAATGTCAAGCACATGGGGACAGGAGAGAAAACAGAGTTCTATCCACTTTCTGGCTTGCCAGGTCTGGTTCTGATCGTCTTCTCTGAGATTTTCATTGTCGCTGCCTTGAGCAACCTTCCGGAACTTCCACCAAGAACCTCAATCCCCTTTTGGCTGAAGTTTCATACTAGGAGGAGGGTGACGAGGAGCTGTTTTCTGACATTTAGTATACATTCCCTATTGGTGAAGTTGTGTTTTAACCCCACTCTTGACAAGCTCCCCCAATGACCCTAATATCAATTTGTGTGTGGGACTTTTTCGAATATCAATAGTCATGCTTTGAAGGGTCAGGGTTCTATTACATTTTGGCATGACAAGCTACATTAAATATACGAGATTTTACTCAAACTAGCCAGACCAGCCAGCAGAAGTTTTTCTACAGTCACCATTCGACTGAGGGCAAAAATGCTTGCAGAAAAAAAATGAAAATTGAACGTTTTCAAAGAGGTCCATCTTGGTGCTTTCGTTTGATTAAACTGTGCCATGTATCCATCTGGGCTACCGATGCACAGCGACTTCAGCTAGCCATGTTCCGCGCCGACTGCAGCAAAAAAATAACGGACAAAAACCTCAGGCCCAACCACATCAACAACATACAGGTATACGAGGTATCTCTCTCCTTTGAGATCCCAGCAAGCAACACTGTAGAAATGAAAGGAGCCAGCATGGTGGTGATATGCACAACATGCCACAAGAAGTCAGCTTTTACTGTTGAGCTTTGTTGCCATGCTAATGGAAAAACTGCCACCTATAGTGATTTATAATAGGAAGACTCTGTCCAAAGAATTGTTTTCAGACAGTATCATCATTAAGACTAATTAAAAGGGCTGGATGGACGAGGACAAAATGAGAGAGTGGCTCAGTGAAGTGGTACTATAAAGACCATTACATAATGTATTTATCATGATCATATTTATTTATGTTTAATTTAACGTTGCCATCTTTGATGGTTTGTGACTCCATGCGCGCACATCTCACAGTTGCTGTGAAAAAACACGTGCCCCAAATGAACCCCGAGCTAGGAACTTTAACCACTGGACAACAGTGTAAACGGCACACTAAAAAAATCAAGTCCCGAGTAACGTGGGGGCGATGGATGACAGATGGCGAACGCAGCTTTACCGAGCCTGGGAGGCAGCGCTGGCGAGTTACGCAACAATTTGTGAATAGATTGTGGGTACCTGGGCTAATGTATCCGCTAGCACTGTTGTTCGCAAAAGCCGGGATTGTTTTTCAGGTGCCACAATGAGAAAGACTTGGACATGGCCTGTTGGATAGGGAAGATGCCCAGTTGTTCATATCGGATAGAGAAGATGAGGACTTTGATGGATTTTGGATTGATAAAAAATAACATAAAGCGGAAACCCAAACGCTTTTGTACACCAAATATTCACGTTATGAGTACAAATTTGGCCAAGTTTTTGTGTTTTAAAACGAGAAAAAAAAAATCAATATACAAGGAATAACTCGCATGCGCCAAGACAAGAATCTTGAATTTCCTGCATGCATTAAACGTGCCTTTCCACCGCACCAGTATTTTGCGCTCCCATTGGTCAGAATTCCTCGCATTCATTGTACTGTTCTCCTATTGGCTGTGCTGTACAGCTCACTAGTGTACAACTTCCTCCTTGTTATATGTCATAGCTGCCGTCATTATTTGCGATCTTTTGAATGTGCAATCCGAAGACAACAACGTAAACGAAGGGACATCGCAGCAAGTAGGCCTACCTCGAGATTTCAAGGCTTCACCTGGTTGCTTCAATAATTTTAAAAGGAGGGCTTGCATTTATTCCATGTATGACATGGGGAAGCTGCTAGCGCTTAACGTGCCGATGCTCAACACTTCCCATAAAGCGCTAAAAGAGAGCTTTTAGGCGGTGTGGATTCAAACGCCTGGGTACGAGGCAGTGTTTTTAACCTCTCTTTGCAGTTGCATTGAAAATTTGAATTTTCAGTTTTTTTTTTTTCTTCTTAAAGTTAAAATTCAAGTGGAATTAAAGCTACTGTTTACAGCCATTTTTTGAAGAAAAATCTGATGAGCAATGTTTTTAGTTTTTTTCTTAAAGTTCAAGTGGAATTAATTTACATTTAATAGCCATTTTTTTCAAAGAAAAATCTGATAAATGAAAGTTTCAATGTTTTGACTGCCTGACATCTACCACACATCACATTTTTTGAAAGGTAAGATACAATATCATGGAATTGAATATGGCATTTATTTTGAGCTTGGAACAAATTAGTCAATACATGTGATTCACTACAAGAATGATTCAGGAATCAAACTGCATCATTGAACGGATTAAATTCATATCTAGAGGTTCCACTGAACATTGTAAATACTTTCATAATGAACAGCTGAGCTCATTTTTGCTTCTTTTGCTTTAAAACCAAAAAACATGTGAGTGTGCATGTATGCTACCAAATGTTTTATACGAGCGCCTAATTATATGGTGCGTCCTCTGTGTGTATTAAGACTGCACCTTTGGTCACGAGTATACAGTAAAAAATATTCACTGATTTTGTTAGATGTTGCAAAATCTTACAACAGTATATGCTTAAGTCTCAGGTGTTTATAATTATGAATTCTTTTGTTCTAGAGTTTATGCAAATGTAAAAAACACTCATCTCAATATTTTGTAGCAAAGATTTGAACACAAAAATCAAATAAATTAATGTGTATTATTATTATTATTATTATATATGTCATGACTCGCTTCTCCTTTCAGTGAACAATATTATTAGTAAAATAGCACTGAAGTCAGTCCAAAACACATTTTATGTAAAAAGTATCAGCGGTGAAGCTTCAAAGAGGTTTTATCCTGAAACTTTTGGTAAGATTTGTAAAATATCAAACTTATGAAACAGTCTTTACAACCAGGCTCAAGTAAGAATAATTGCATTTGGCAAAGTAGGGCGGCAATGGTCAATGAGTTTTTGGATGTTGAACCTGGCCATATGTTGCAAGGTTTCCAGCATTAACAACTGACTTTAGGCCTCAGAGACCGTGAACATGCATCTTAATGCCAGTAGCCAGCTATGCATATCTTGGAGAGACACATCTAAAACAAACTACTATACAAAAAAAATCATAAAAATCATATTATATCTGTTTATATTTTTCTACCTGTAAGATAACAGTTTAGCACATGATTTCAAAGTCTAAAGTGTGGATATCTCTAAGGCAAACTAACTCTCTGAGGAGGGAACAAATTTATGGACAGTAGTTTCTCTTCCTCATGAAAAAAACACGTGCATTCTTTGCCACTCAATAAGGACGAGAAGTTGAAAGGAGCAAGTAACCATCACCATGTGCGCAGGAATTTCCGAACCCTTCTGGTGGCAATTATCAAGTGTGGCAAAGGAACAGGGGGCATAATGAAAGCTAGGGTGGTGCTGCCCTCTTGGTTAAGACGGCCTGTGGTCAAAACCATCAGATCTCCTTTTATCCTCATCTACTGAAAAGCAACACAGATTAAATTAATGAATAAGATATTTCCTCTTTTTAAAGTAACTGCGACAGCATCCATGGAACTTTACAGAGGCCGAGTGGTACAACTCCTAGGTTAAATGGCATTTGAAGGGAAAACACTTCTTCAACATGTAGATGTCAAAGGTAAAAATATCAAAGCCTGACTGTACAGTACCTAAGTAATGATTTGCGACTTTCTTTATGGCATCTACATTTTAGAAAATGAAGCACAATGAAGTGAGTCTGCAGTATCGGGTGAGATGAATGATGAAAGGCTTCAGGGTCAAAACAATAACAGCGAGTTGCCTGGTTGATCATTTGCTGGTTTCAAATTCATTGACCAAAAAAATGTGATTAGTTAACGCTGAATAAGCAATTGTCTCAAGGATTTATTGCCTATTTTGTTTGCTAAACTACTGAGATGTCTAAATATTGTGGACTCCTGCTCCTTTAATTTGAGGGGTTCAACTTCATAGCTTTGCAAAGTGGCTTGCTTGAGAACCATCAAAACGCCAAGAGCTTCCAAACGTCAGTGAAAAGAGAAAATGACCCTATTGATTAGCTTTACTTTTATTTCTCTCTCTTGTAGTGCACTTCCTTGTTGCTTATAGCAAAAGGCAAGACCTCCCGTCTTACAGAGTGAAAAATGCTCCATTGATTTGACTGCTTAGTCATTACAGAGCATATCCAAGTACTAGGCAATGATAAGGTGGGGGTCAAAGGTCACCTGCGTGCCCTGTTCTTCAATCTGACTTTTTGCAAAAGGTCAAGGAGGTGCCTTTAAGGTCTTTTGTTGAATTATAGGTTATCCAGTGCCTTTTTTATGTTCTGTGAGGGCAAACGCAACACAAAGCCAGTTTAGTGACGCATGGTGAAACTGACTAACAATGATGTTGGCTACAACGAGTAAAATTGAGATACAGTAGATGAGGGGTACATGAGGAAAAGGAGAGTGGAGCAGATGGTGGCTTGAAGCTGGTATACACAGGGACATTTCCTTAGTGTCACCGCAGCCCTGATTCCTCCCCACTTTTTCTACCAGAAAATTAAATATTGATCAATCTCCCAGGCCAAATAACAACAAAGGAGATAAAAAAGAGTATTAAAGAAAATAAATAAATATACACTTGGATCACCTGTCCAAGAAACAGATGTGCAGCAGGAGGAATAGTGTGTTTGTTTATGGAGGTGATTTTCAGACTCAGGAAATGCAGACCCATTTGTCAACCACACCCTAAATGAACATGGGGAAGATCTTGGTTGGCTCTTATACAGTATCAAAAGCAAGTGTCTTTTTTACCATGTTTGTTCCGTGGAAGGAAGGAAACCTCCATTCATCTCTTATTCGCCTTATTGGTAAAGCATTACTACGCTTTAAATCAATTTAAAATGTCCCCAATTCGATATTAAAGATAAAAGGAAATCGATCCGCTTCCTATCGACTTCCATACTATGTCGTAGGCGTGCTGTGCCATGACGTCCCCACACAGTCTGGAAAGACATGCCGCTCAAAAACCAACAATGGAGGAAATGTAACCGCCTTGATGTCATTGAAAGCTGTCGCAAACTTGTTTTGCAAACTTGTGTGACACACGAAAGCACACGGCCGCGAATATGAGTGCAACGTTTTACTCCGCTGCTAATGAATGGCGTTTGACCATTACTGTTCAGGTGACTGTGTACGCATTAAAAGTGTCTTTTCCTTATTGCAGGTCCCAATCACATTGAATCCATGATAAATATTGCTGCTGCCTTCCTACTAAATAGATAGATTGTTTGCAAAATGACACACCAGTCGAAACATACATGTTTTTTAAAAATACACATCGTCTCGACTGGTGACTCTGCGGGTGGCTGCAGCAGTGCCTTGACTGGGGGCTGGGCACAGACTTTGACAAAGAGCAAAAAACAATGAACGGACAACCAGCTGAAATCATGATTTTATTTTATTATGTTGGTGCTTATGGTTAGCCCAGATGACATTCAGTAGCCCGCTTAGTACTTTATCAATGTGTATATTCTGTGTAAATCAAAATTTGAATGCTCTTCTTGCTAAATTTGCTAACATTTCAGATTAAAACATGACATATTTCTCTTTGAGGCATTGAATATCTGCATGGCCAATTGGGGAATTTGATGGATTGGTCAAATAAGTGATTAAGATGATGGATGGACGGATGGATTTAACTGCAAGTTTGCAAACTTGTTTGCTTGACTTCAACAAGCTATAAAGAGAATAAACAACACGGAGTGCAATCTTCTTACAACAAGTCTCACATAATACTGTACTTTTACAAGTGTATTTAGTAAATAGAGTAGATAATAAGCAGGAATGGGGAAACCAAGTCCAGAAATTAAAAATGCTGAAATCATTTTGACTTCAGCCACAGGTACTACTATTCAACCTGCAGTCGAACGAGCTCATTAACCTTTCAGTTAAGTGGAAGCACCTGTGGCTAAAGCCAAACAGTGGCAGGATTTTTACTTTCTAGACCTGAAATTCCCATCTCTGATAATAGGTTTGCAGGTATATTTATGATACTCAGACAAAACATAAGTCATGTCAATGATATGAGCCTCGGTATTACAGGCAGTGATATGAGGCCCCAGAAACAAACTTTCCTTCAGCATTTGGAGGGATAGCTAATCATTCATAACTAATAAACACTACTCTGTATATAGGTGCTTGTACGTTATGAAGCATTAGGGATATAACCCCAAAATTTAATTCAGAGTTAACTTCTATAGTTGTTGATACAAAAATAAGGCAGGCCTACAAAAGTTTGACTGGCTTTTTATATTGTTTGTATTCTAATGAGGCATTTACTTGCTTGTTCGTCCAAAAAATATGAGGGTCTCGCTCAGTTAGTCAGTCCAAGCCAGTGCTACACAAAGAGTGGGGGAGGCACCCCTGGGGGGTGCAAGGTGATGCCCGGGAGGCTTTGTTTTTGTCATGTGAAGTGTAATTGCAATAAAATGAGAATTTTTTTATCTTTTTCTTTAGGCACTTTGATGCACTTGGTGATTTTTTTTTCTGTTTTAGACTGAGCAGTAACCCATATAAAGGCTGTAAAAAGCTGTCAAAAAATTAACATTTGTTGGAAGTTGATTTATATTGCTTTTTTCCTTTGTAAATGTTAAAAAAAGAAAAGGTTTTAGGTATACTTATACAAGTTTCATAGATACTAATTTATTTATAGTCAGTGTGTTGAGTGGGGAGGGGTGTGAAAAGTTTTCTCTTAACCAGAAGGGGGGGGGTTGGCAAAATATAATTGTCATGCACAGGCATAAGCAATTAAAACGATGCAGATCTTGAAACAAATTATGACAGGAGATCTGCAGCTGCAGTTGACCTTTTTTGACCTGCAATAAGTACTGATGTTTACTACCATCTCATCTAGTGATAACACTGCAGCTGGATTGTGTGGGGATTGCATTCTAGTGTGTGTTAAAGGGTTAGTAAAGCAGAGTGGTAACGGTATGGCAACTGCTCATAAATGCCACCACTATAGTATTTCCACATAAAGAAAAGAAGTGCAACAGTCTTTTTTTTCTCGCCCTTCCCACCTCCCCCTCTCGAATGTGCACCCCTCCCGACCCCTTGTCATTGTCCTTGTGATGCAGAGAGATGTTATCATTCCATTTACGAAAGGAACAAACAAGATTATACTGTAAGTTATCTTCGATTATGGCCACAAATCTGGTGGCGGAGTAGGTAAAGCGGGGAGAGCAGAGGGTGGGATGGTGAAAGATGATAAAGCAAACAGAGTTGCTTTTCTTTTACTCTCAGTCCATCTCTTTTTATCCGGCACACTGACAGATTTATGGGATAGAGAAGCAAAGGCTTTTGTGGACTGTGTATCTTTCAAAAACACTCAGACCTTCTGGGAGGTGGACGAAAAATGTGACAATGACATACAGTGCTGAACAAATTTATTAAACAGATATCCTTATTTAACAATTGGTTATTACTAAGAATTTGTTCATGTCTTTGGAATGTTTACTATGTCACTTCAACAACAATCATATTCATGATAGATAGATAGAGATAGATAGATAGATAGATAGATAGATAGATAGATAGATAGATAGATAATTTTATGAAAATAATTAAAACATTAACAAATTAAAACATAAAAAACAAAAATTCAATTCGTCAAAAAATAATGTATTCAAATAAATAATCGATTGATTGATTGATAGATAATTTTATTAAAATAATGTATATAAGTGGATGGCAAGGTGGAAGAATAGTGAGCATGGTCTCAAAGTACAGAGATCGTGGGTGTGCCTCTGGCTCTGGCCCGCCTGTGTGGCTCTTCTCTAGGAACTCAGGTTTTCTACCACATTGCAATGTATGGTAGGTAGCCTATTGGACACTCTAAATTGTTCTTGAGTGTGTTTGTGAGTGTGAATGGTTGCATTCTTTTTTGTGTGCCCTGCAATTGGCTGGCAACCAGGTCAGAATAGGCATTAGTATGCCCCGTGACACTTGTGAGAAACAGTCAAGTAAAGGATGGATTGATGGTACATATTATTTTTCAAATCTGTTGCATTTAAAATTCACGTAAAAGATAAGTATATATGCTGAATATTACCTTTATAATATATACGTGGAATATTTACTGTCCCTGGTGGGCAAATACTGTAGAACACTACAAACAAGTGAGTAAAAAACATCCGTTCACATTGTCTTGTTTATTCAATCAATCAATCAATCAAATTTTATTTATATAGCCCTAAATCACCGAAGTCTCAAAGGGCTTCACAGAATGAAAAGAGGTCATACAGAGACATCTTTTCAATGTAAGGTACACAACAGCATCCCCTGTCAAAGCTCCCAGAAGGGGAAGGAAAAACTCAAAAACCCCAATTTGGGGAAAATCAGAAACCTCCAGAAGGGACCACAGGTGGGAGGAGCCCCCTTCCAGGCCCACAGGTTGAAGTGGATGCTGCATGTACCGAACACAGAAACAATATAAATTACAGAAAACATATTGTGCTATATAGTGCAGTGATGTCTTGACAGCAGGCAAAGCCATTGGGCAGGAACCATCCCGCATTCCAGCCAGGTGGACCGCAGACGGCTAGACTCCTAACCCGTGATGGTCGACCAGCGCAGGACCCAATGGAGGCGGTCAAGTCAACCCTCACCATCTAGCTAGCCCCCTCTCCCGGCCGGAAGAGGGGGGCAGGAAAAAAGAAGAAGGCTGCAGACAGGCTAATTTAACTAAATGCTTTTGAGTATAGATGTGTTTTTAGTCGGGATTTAAAGATTTCTACCGAGGTGGCTGCGCGAACTTCCATAGGTAGGGCATTCCATAGTACTGGCGCGCGAATGGAAAATGCCCTTGATCCCGCAGACTTCTTTTTAGCCCGTGGGGTCGATAGCAAACCGGCATTTTGTGATCGAAGTTGTCGGGACGGAACATAAGGTGATACTAAGTCGACGAGATAGGAAGGAGCTACACCATGTAAAATTTTATAAGTAATTAACAACACCTTAAAATCACATCTCACGTGTATTGGAAGCCAATGCAGGTCAGCTAGAATCGGAGTAATATGATCAAACTTTCTCGTCCTTGTCAATAGTCTCGCCGCTGCATTCTGTACACACTGCAGGCTTTTAATGTGAGACATGGGAAGGCCAGAAAACAAAATGTTGCAATAGTCTAGGCGCGACGTAACAAATGCATGAATTAATGTTTCTGCATCGCTAAGAGAAAGAATAGGGCGAATTTTAGCTATATTGCGGAGGTGAAAAAACGCCGTTCTTGTCATGTTATTAATATGTGTTCGAAAGGAGAGAGTTGAGTCAAATATCACGCCGAGATTTTTTGCAGAACTACTTTGGGAAATAATACAGTTTTCTAGGTTCAGCGTGGTATTCTTAAGCAGGTGCTGATGATGAGCAGGGCCAATAAATAACATCTCAGTTTTATTAGGGTTGAGAAGCAGAAAATTGGAAGACATCCATTGTTTAATCTCGGCGAGGCAAGCCTCCAGTTTACTGCACTTGCACGGATCCGTTATTTCTAAGGGCATATAGAGTTGGGTATCATCAGCATAGCAATGAAAACTAATAGCATGTTTACGTATAATATCGCCGAGAGGAATCATGTAGATGTTGAACAGTAAGGGGCCAAGTACTGACCCCTGCGGGACACCACATGAGACGGAGAAAGACTCAGAGATTGCGTCGCCATAAGAGACACTATGCGTCCTTCCCAGGATGTAAGATCTGAACCAAGAAAGTGCTGATCCCGAGATACCAACACATGATCTAAGACGTTCTATAAGAATATGATGATCAATAGTGTCAAATGCGGCACTAAGATCAAGCAGTAATAATATTGATGAGATGTTGGAATCCGAGGCTAAGAGAAGATCATTCGTCACTTTTACTCGGGCTGTCTCAGTTGAGTGGTTGGCCCTAAAACCTGACTGAAGGAGTTCAAATCTATTGTTGTCTATCATAAAATCACTAAGCTGTTGTGTTACAACTTTCTCGAGAATTTTGGCGATAAACGGAAGGTGTGACACTGGCCTATAGTTAGCGAGATCTTCAGGATCTAGGTGTGGTTTCTTAAGTAATGGTTGAATGACGGCCGTCTTAAAAGCTTCAGGTACAATGCCAGAGGAGAGTGACAGGTTGATAATATTCAAGACAGACGACCCCAAGATCGGGAACAACTCTTTGACGAGTTTGCCTGGAAGCGGGTCGAGCATGCAGGACGTCGGCTTTGCTGCATTAACCAGTTGTGTAAGACACTCCAGGGATACTAAATCAAACTGGGACAGGGTAGCCAGACTTTCATGAACCTGATTGTCCGAACTAGCATCAACAATCACAGTTGAGGTGGTGAGCGGCGCTGCCTTTTTTATTTCTTCCCTTATTAGCTGAATCTGCTGAGTAAAGGATTGCATGAAATCGTGTGCTGAATGGAGGGAATTTTGATTAACCTGCTGCTGCTGTGTTAGCTGCGCTACCGTCTCAAATAAATACTTTGGGTTGTTTTTATTAAGACTAATCATTTTGGAAAAGTGATTAGTTTTTGCTAGCCTAAGAGCCTCTTTATATTTCAGCAAGCTATCGCACCAGAACTGACGGAAAACCTCAAGTTTAGTTGTTCGCCATTTACGCTCAAGTTGTCTACTTAACAGTTTACACGTACGCGTTTCCTCCGTAAACCACGGAGTGCGCCGCTTCGGACGAGTTTTAAGTTTCAGCGGCGCAATAGAGTTTAGGGAATTTAGAAGAACCGAATTAAAATCATTCGCGAGCTTATCGACTGAGCCAGTGAAGGACGGAAAGGCAGCTGTTGCGGAAGGCAGTAATTCAGAAAGTGCAGCAGTCGTTGAAGAATTAATATCACGGCTCTTAAAGCCTTGGTTGTGGACAACAAGACCACACTGAGCTAGGACTTCAAATGTTATAAGATAATGATCAGACATAACGTTAGTATGTGGCAGAATTATGACGTTTGAGGCAGTTAGGCCACGGGTTAGCACTAAGTCTAAGATATTACCATTCCGGTGTGTTGCTGCTTTTATTATTTGTGTAAAACCAAATGCATCGATTATTGCTTGAAAAGCTACAGTAAGTGGCTCTGATGGGGAGTTCATATGAATATTGAAGTCACCCATAATCAATATATTATCTGTGTGAGTTATTAAGTCATTAAGTTATTAAGTTATTTAAAAAGATAAATTGCTGCTACACAAATTCAGCATAGTGGCTTCATTCATTTACAAACATGGCAAGTCACTAGGAGCAGACATGTTGCCAAATTTTGTCCAATCAGAAATAATTTTCACCTCTGATATGTCCAACCAGAAAGAATTTCATCACCAATATTTGCATCAAGTCCACAGCTCTGAAAGCATCAAATAGGAAATCTGGATTTACAAAGGAAAAAGCACTCCACATGAACCATTGTCTTGTCCATTGCTGATTGATTGGATCAAGCCAAAAGCGACTTCTCCTTTTCTGTGCCATCAACCCATTAATTGGCACTGGAATGTGTGTACAAATATATAATACTGTTGTTAAAACAATTTTTTTTCCAGCTGAAAAACTTATCTCACACAGGCAGATTTGGAGACTGTTTGGGTGAGGAGACTGCTCATCTCCTCACCCAAACCAAGAAGCATTCTCATATCACACCAGTATTGGCCTCTCTGCACTGGCTACCCATTCCTTTCAGAATAAGATTTAAAATGTTTGTCTGTCTGCTGTTCGAGCCCTTCGGTCCGCAGACCTGCTGCTGCTGGCTCCGCCTAGGACTAGGTTAAAGACTCGTGGAGTCTTTGCAGCAGCTGCCCCGAGGCTCTGGAATAGTCTGCCACTGTCCATCAGGTCCGCTGAGACCCTTGTTGCTTTTAAATCCCTTTTAAAAACTTACCTCTTCTCATTTGCTTTTAGTACACCTTGAAAGTTGACATACGTGAAGTGCTGTGTTATCTATGTCTTGTCGGTTTGTGTGTTTTATGTGTTTTTGTTTTGTTTTGTTTTTTTCAGGTTTCTATTTTGCACTTTTATTTTGTCTGTACAGCACTTTGGTTGACTATGGTCTTTTTAAATGTGCTTTATAAATAAAATTGACTTGACTTGACTTATTTTTTCTTTTTAAGCTCGCGATTTGGTAGTCCCTGCGCTAGCGCAGGATAACTTTCCAGGGACTCTGTGACACAGCGGAGCGGAGACACAATGCATTAAATGTAATCCCTGAGTAACATGGGGGGGGGGTGGTCCCAGTCCCGGTCCCTGAGTAAAGCTAAACCAATCTAAATAATACGTTATAGTGAATATCTCAAAACTATGAACTCTGTGGTACAAAATAGTGCAAATAATACTGATATTTAAATTACTTTTGACCTCGAGCTATTCGTCACAGTTGAGGTTATGGTCACTATTCATGCCTGTGGTAATTTGCAAATATAACCACCATCTTATTTTATGACTAGTTCTGTATTAATTGTGTTCCAAATTCGCTAAAAATTTAGAAGTGGCAAATGTTGTGGAAACAGTGTACTGTATGTCTATATGTATGCACATGTCCTGAAGCTGTATATACTTGGCCAAATATTAGCTGGGTATATACATTGGTGTGTCGAGGACAACCAAGAGAAGCAAGTGGGGACAAACTGTCATGCAAATGGTACAAGGGGCTTTGCACACACATTTCTGTTGGCATTCCTTCATCCATGCTTCTTTCGCGTTACTAAGTTGGAATTGAAATTTAGCTCCGACATTTTAAGAACTGAAGTGACCGTCCTGGTTTCACCCAATTTTCAATGCCCAACCCTGTCTGTTTATTTTCGGGCAGTCCCTGGATGAATCGGCCTCCTCGGCAGGCTTCATAAAATGCTGCTCAGGCGAAGTGATGGACAGAAAGTTCAACAAATGGCAGAAGAGTAAATAACTATTAAGACTTCTGATTGAACCTCTCTTGGCGCACACCCTAATTACAGCCATGGAGCTGCACAAATTTGCCTGGGAATAGGTTACCTCATGCCAACAACATAAAGTCACTAAAAGAAAAATCAACAAATTGGGACTTATTAATTTCTTGTTTTATTATGATAGGCCCTTGATTACTTTTGGCCCCTGTGCTTCAGCCCAGGAAAGGCCTTCAGCGGAGGCGGTCCAGACTCTGCGAGAGATGGCTTCAACCAACTGAAGTCAATGTCAATCAGAGCAAATCCTTGCATTCCTTTTAAATGTTGCACAAGTGAAAATCTTGATGTCGAGCTCTCTCACCACAACAGGACAACCATAGTGATCCATGAGTGAGTGGAGCATTGGTTTTTCTCTGACCATGGTAAGGCAACGGACTATGTGAGCACGATGGTGCTAACTTGTTCTCCACAGTGCTCTCAAATGGTTTGACTCTAGCAGTATTGATAAAAATCAACAAAATCGCACCAATATTTAGATGTGTTTATTGAAGAAACTTTAGACCGATTTTTGAGTAAATAGTGACTCTGCTTTTCAAGGACCCAATCTGAAAAGAGAATCGGTTGGCCAGATTGTCAAACACACAGGCTGTCTTCAAAAGTAGAGTTCAGTATGTCTTGTCTTTTTGTGTCCTTTGTGTATGTTTCTGAGTGACATAATTCTTCAGACAGCATCAACATTTATATGTGTGATGCATATCTTGCATTTATCTTTAAGCTGTTTTTTACTGCTACATCTCCTGACCGATGCTCATCAAATGCGCCACAAAAAAAATAAGCCCGTATTAATGTCACACAGAAGGGCCGTTGAGCTTCCCCATCTTCTCTGCTGCTACAACCACCAATTTAGCTCTGTGGTGGCCTGTCAGTCTCTCTCTGTCCCAGCTGTGTTTGACACTATTTATCTGCTCTAGTGAAGCACGTCATTTTTGATTATTAACCTTACAACACTCACCTATCAACATGAAAATGGAAAGAAAAGCTTCCTGAAAGAGTTAAAATGCAAAATGACAATCGTGAGATTCTTATTAACTGCAGCTGTTTTTGAATTCCATCCATCCATCCATCCATCCATCCATCCATCCATCCATCCATCCATCCATCCATCCATCCATCCATCCATCCATCCATCCATCCATCCATCCATCCATCCATCCATCCATCCATCCATCCATCCATCCATCCATCCATCCATCCATCCATCCATCCATCCATCCATCCATCCATCCATCCATCCATCCTGTACGGGCACTCAGAGTTTCTTCCTCAGCCTTCACACAAACCCCTGCCCTACACCAAGCTACAGACATTATGTCTTACTCTCTACAGCTGTCTTACTATCTTTGCATCTGTCTCTCAATATGATCTTTGTCTTCCACTTGGTGGTCTCTCACTCGCCACAAAATGTCTTCTCTTGCTTGGGTATCTCCGCCCATGTGTGACACCCGGCCCATTAAATTACAGCCTTCTCTAATAAAAGGTTCAACTTTCTTTACCCACTCATGTGGATAAAGAATCTGTCAGTTTCCTGCTGTTCTAAATTCTTGCCTCAGAATATTGAATCCACACACACATGAATACACACACACACACGGACACACACACACATACTGCACAGAGACATACTGTACGCACACAGATTATGTTTTTTTTTTTTCAACTCCCTTGTGTTACACTGTTTCAAACCTGTCCGTTTGACATCTTCATTATGCACAAACCGGTGCCATTATGCCTGCCCATCCAATAAATTAAACTCATTTACTCTTCTGAATTATGTTATGTTTATTGATGCCTGTATAATGCAATTTTGCACAAATTCCATTAAAGATTATGCTCTCTGTCGCAGAGCAGCACTTTCAGGAGAAAGGAATCTAATTGGGTTATAATGGATCTGAGACATGCATTACAGTGGGGACACAGATAGCGTGCACCCACGCACACAATTGTCATCTTAATAATGCAGAGTCAAGCAAACAGATCAATGGTCACAGTGATGATGCCGTCAAATTGCACTAAGTGGCAGGAAGCTCTCAGGGCTAGCTCTCAAAAGAAAGTCTTCTCTGGGGTGTTATAGCGTTCACGGGGCCTGTAGAGGATTACTGGTAAATATGTCGCCGCAGTTGTGCAGCTCTCACAGCTATGGTGCAGGACTTCTCAGTGAAAGACAACTACTGTATAAGTGTACTGTACAAGTCGAGTTTTTTTCCGCATTTTCAATCCCCAAATCGGAGGGTCGGCTTATAACCACATAACTCAAAACAGACCCGTTTCTTTTCCACATAACATTAATTTGATTGCTAAATAAGTAATAGCATGTCATTTATAGGCCTTAAAAATGTTATATATCTCTCTAATTTGATATAAGATGATTCTATTTGAGTGTTTGCACATAACAATGCAAAAATGCACCTTTGTCAAGTGCTGCCTAACTGCTTCTTTGATGTCAACAACGTGGTTGTGTGGATAATTTTTTCGGCAGAATTGAATGCATTATGAAAAGACGGAGTGAGTCGTCTCCTTCAGCCCTTGGACATGTTCTTGAACAAGCCAGCATGGAAATCAGCATATGGGGGTGGGAGAAACAGCGAACTCAAACAGTCGTCACTTGGGTAAAGAGATCTTGGGGTAATATCCCAATTAAGATGATCAGTAAATCATAAGAAATGCTGTTCCAATTCCAGTAGATTAGATGTTAAAGGGATTCTGTAATTTTTCGCATGCGGCTGTTGGAGCTCTTAGGGACATTAAGATAAATGCAGCACCTCCCGGTGTCCATCGCTATAACAGACATGGCTACCTCCGGAGGAGTGCCACCCACCATGTAATATAATTTAATGATAACTAGACCAACAATTATATTTAAAACATACTGTTGGTCGTTAAGAACACTTGATTTGTAAGTTTTTGAAATGTATAAGCTTACACTGTGTCACTTGAAGTACCAGTGGTGGGCAGTCTGTTGGTACTGACTTGCTGTCCATCGGTCTGTCACTGAGGGATGCCCGTTTTGCTGACTGTCCACCCAATGACAAGAAACCTTTTTGAAACAACTTAGTAAACCTGACAAAGTTGTCCATTGATTTCATCCATTGTTTTAATCATCAGCTGTCACCTGACCAAATCCTCCAAATTTCTGAGAAACGGTAAAAGTGTCTTTTAGTTGAGAGTGTGTGAGCAAATAGCTCGGTCAAAGTCGGTACCAAGATACCAAGCATGCACTCAGAGAAATTTCCTAGAGAAACTGCAATTTCTTCCACTGTGCTTCCAAGGAAGATGTCAATAATATGTTGTGGTCAAAAACAATTTCATGACGTATTTTCCCCTCATAGAGATTTCTGATCATAGCTCAGTCACGGTTTCATGAAATAAATACATTATTAAGACAGGCATTATCTTGCAAATTAGGCTCAGCAAAGCCTTGCCTTCTACTTGGACTTGGTTGTTGTGTATGTCACAGATGATGTGAGCTCACAAATGAATATTGTTTAATGGAACCATGACTGTGAATGCCATTGAGAACAATGACTTCTGAGTTTTGGGCAGCAAGATTAACATTGATGTGTATCCTGGCTTTTAGAACTTCAAGACGTATTGTTCGTGAGCTGGCATTTAAGGAAATGCGACTTGAACTTTCTTCAAACTGCACTTGGGACTACTCAAATGCAGTTCAGACTGCTGCATGTGACAATTTCAGTTTGAAAAATACATTGTATGACACACAATTCCATGGCAGGTTTTTTTTAGACATTGACATGCTTGGGTCCCCCGATTGATGCTCAATAAATAGAATTTTTTAAATTCTTAAACCTAGTAGCCATAGCACTAATACTGGATAGAAAAAATAAGAATAGAATCTTGACCAACAGATAACATTGCTGAATTGTGGTTTTCAAGCATTATCTTCCCCAATACTTCATGGCATGCCCTTCTTTGTCATGACTGTGTGTACTGTGGGACCTTAATCACAGTGAGAAAAGTTACAAATAATGAATGAATTTGTGGATATTGTTAAGAGGGATGATGGGAAAATAATTGGAGCTTGGGTCAATTTGCTAGCTTTGTTTTCTTCTTTACAACTGTGTATAAAACGGATTTTTTGATTACATTTTTCCTCCTTGTGTTTGTAAAGCGACAGCCTCATTAAGAATAAGTCACTCCCATACCTTCGACTGAGCCATTTGCAAGGCTTGAAATGGAGTTTATCGAGGGCCTACAATGACGGCCATGTAGCCTTGGTCCACTGTGGTTTTCTCTTCATTTACCACTACATGGGCTGTATTCAAGATTAATTTGCCGCTTTGATGAATTAAAAAGAGCTACAAGATTTCCATTGGCATGCTCCCCAAGGTGGGCAGCTTTTAAACGGGGCTTTTTCTTAATTCAAGCACTTAGGTGAATTGCAGATCCCTGGACTGTCCTATTTGAACAAAATATACCTCCAAAATGCCTGAATAATTGCTGCGTTATTTTTACAAGCAATTGAAGAAAATCACATCATCCCCAAACTCAAGCTTTAGAGAACCGAGTAGCTAGTCTATGTGGTAACAAAATATTCATCTTTATTTATATTTAACATTTATTTTATATATTTTCATAATTATATTTTCTTCATGGGTTCCAATCCCAGGGTGACTTACGAAACCCAAATCCATTCGAGCGTGTGAGTTCATCAAATCTATGTACTTCCACCATAGCACTTATTGCATATCTTGAATTGTAATAACAAATGCTAGGATGACTAAACAAGCATCTATCAATCCAAACATAAACTTTCAAAACGTTTATACAGTTTCAAAACAAAAACACAAGTTGAAACATTCAGAAACTGTAGGCTATGTGATGAATCATCAAACTTAACACCAAACAAAACCTTCAGTTAAAGTAACTTTGTTGTATTATGGATTTGCCTCACTTGGTGGTTCTATTTTCATACCCAGTGCAAGTCTAGTGCAAGGCAAGTCCTTAATCTGTGCAGAGGCAGCCTAGACCAAACGTTGTAAGTTTGGTACAAGGCAGAGGATCACAGCTAACAAAACAAGCACTTTCTGCCATTGTAGTTGTCAACCCAGCCGATTCAAATTGCCACCAACCAAAATGGCTATTGCATGAGAAAAAATGATTTTGTCTAAGCCATGCAAGACGTTGAAGTGTGCAAAGCACATTCATAAGAAACTGCCAAGAGACTTCTGCTGGCAAATAATATAAAGTTGGTTTGAGAGATCACAGAGCAATGCAACAGGCATTTGGAGACCATCTTTTACCCCGATAGTAGATGTCCCTGTGTCTCCATTCCCATAGCTGTACTGCGACCTGGGCACGCATTTTAAAAATAGCACCATAGGTGGGCATATTTCTTTTTTCAGCTGGTCAGTCAGTTCTCCTTCGTTGCCGCTCTGCCCCACTTTCTGTCATCGTTGGTCTGCCCATTTTTCAAGCCAAACCAAAATTTTAATTGTCGATCCTCCATTGTAATTTGTGCCCATGCTTGCATCATCTATTCAATACCACCAAACTTTTTTTTTTTTTTTATTGCTGGTCCGTCATCTGTTGATCCACCATTTTTCTTTTCAAGCGGAACCAAACCATTATCAATCATCAATCCTAAAGATGGACTGACAATGTTTGTAAATTGCCCACATCTTAGTCCATTTTAAGTGGAAACAAATGGTTGATAATATAAAATAAACTAGCCTTATCTGTTTACATATACAACATATTATAGATAGCATACAATTTAAAATTTAACAGGCACCATATTTGGTCATTTAACCACCAGCATGTGGTGTTCTATTCCTTTTGATATCACTGGCAAGTTCAAGGAATTTGCCAATAACCGGTTTGGTGATATATCGTGATTTTAAAAGTCACAGTGTATTTAAAACTCTCCAAATGTGTCAACAGTAAATTCCTTTCCCTGCTATATTTTCTGTCTTAATGGGAAACTACACTGTGCAACAGGAAACTCCTCTCATTATGTGTCATATGTGATTCCTCTTCAACTACAGCAGTCAATCACAAAACTTGTACACATGCTGGTATCCACTTTCTGCTTTGCCAGCTAACTACTGCGGGCATTGTGGCTAACATGCTACTCGATGTTACTTTCTTATAGCATTTTATGTGATACACAAGCTCTCTCACAAGCTGGAGGGTGCGCAACCAATCAAACTTTACTCGTCCAAACAAACCAAGTGGGTTGTGTGGGAAGAGTATGGTTGTAGATGCTTGTATGCTATGAGCTAGCAATGAGGTAGCGGAAGACATAGGGAATGAGAGAAACAGAGTGATTTATTATGTATTTTTTTCTTTTGAAAAGTGGCTCCAAGATGTGCCGTGCATTGACACACACTTACACTGAATGCGGTCCTCACCCAGCAGACAAAACAGGTGCATTTAATATGGAAAAAAAATGTAGTCATCCTTCATTAGAAAAGTATTAAAAGAGGATGTGAACATAGCGCAACATATTGCTAGCAAACAAGCTAGTCGAGAAGGAATCAATAGCTAATTGCCCTCTTGCTAGGTGATGAAACATACTGCAGGAACAATGTAAGCTCTGTGTAATAGTTTTCATCTCCTTTCATGCACATAAGCATGCACATCCCATGTCTTCCTATTTGTCTACTGAGGCGGCTTGGACTGGCTGTTGGTGCTGCGTATCATTTTCATGAATGCGTGAAGGAGATTGGTTTTGTTGTGTTTTGATTTTATTTGCAGCTTTAATTTCATTTAGCATAGTAAATGTTTGCTATTGTAACAAATTCTGCATTATATACTTTTTTTAAATAAAACATTTTTCAATGTAGGAAAAAAATGGCTATTTAGCAAAAATATTTAACACATATATATTTTAGAGCTGTGATGTCAATACCATGATATATTTCCTCAAGGATTTCATACCGTCAGATTCTGATATCGCTTCATGCCTACTGGCAACAAATGAATTGAAACTTACGGTTGGCTGGCTGTCTCCTGCTTTTAAATCTATTCAATATCTTTTCGTCTGTTCATCTTAGTCCTCCTCTCCTCTGTCATTATTGTCTTTTATGTCATTTGATCACATGCATGGATAAACTTGGATCTAATGGGGATTTTTAAAGTTTGCAGCAGCAAATAACTTTGCTGATTTGTGGACGTAAGGCCTGGTGTTGACTACGATTTTTACCGGAGTAGCTTTACTGGACGTTTGTCTATGCAATCATTTTTGATTACTTTTGGGAAACTTGTGAAGCGGGAAAGGTACATTGCATATTTGTTAGTTTGTGGCTGGTCTAAGTCAAGTGCAGGATTAATGTTAAAATGCTCTGCATTAAATTAAATTTCCAGTAACCTTTGTAATGGTGTATAAGATATATAGGCAAGTAAACAAGGGAGTGACGTAAATGCCCCAGCTTGTTTGAAATATCTCTAGTTCTAAACTGTACCACATTCAGGATAGTGAAACATCCATTATTCAATTTTCTATTGCCGCTTATCCTCACAAGGTTCAATGGCTTGCTGGTACCCATCTCAGCTGTCTGCAGGCAGTAGGCGAGGACACCTTCAACTAATTGCTAGAGAATCGCAGAGCAGAGGGACCATTCATGCACCCAAACACACCTAAGGACCATTTACTTATGCCCGATACACCGACCATGCATGTTTTTGGAATGTGGGAGGAAGCCGGAGTGCCCAGAGAATCCATGTGGTCACGGGGAGAACATGCAAACTCTACACAGGGAGCTATCTTAAATTGAACTTGGGTCTTGGATCTGTGAGACGGACGAGCAAACCACTCTTCCACCATGCCGCACCACACTGGAACATGAACTAGTTAATAAATTATTTTTGCGGTGTTACTATATTGCCTGATGTTCATGACACAGGAGACCGGCGGGCTTCTTCCTGTCAGATTATTAAAATGAACTGTGCATAATCTGCCACTTAAAGTACAGGCAGTGCATAGCAATTCCAAATTATAATCAATGGAATCCTCACAAACAAACAGGCAAGAAAGGCAACATGTGTGTCCATCAGCATTAGCAAGGCTTACTTCCCGTCATGCTAGTCTGTTTTTTTTTTTGTTTGTTTGTTTTTTTGTAAGGTTTCATTGTCATCGTTCTGTCAACAAAACAGACATCAGTGGCAATGGACTGCCGAACACTGAACTATGCGATAACATTCTTAAAAATGTTCCAGTTTTTTGTACACTCTAAATGACAGAACACAGTCCTATATCTCTTTTATGAGAACAGAGAACAATCCTTAAAATATATCACAAGTGGTCCTTCAGCATGAACATGGTAATGTGTAATTTTCTTCAGCAGCGGCTTCATTTGATCTTATCTGACTCGTTTATTATCCAACAGTAATGTTCGGTGCAGGGGTTCTTGAGAACTTATAATTTATTATAATGAATACTATTCTCTTCACCCTGCTGTGTTAGCATGTTGCGTTCAGCTGTGGATTTTGTGTGTGGGTGCAGGCAACGATTATGATGATGAATTTGATGGTGGAGCAACAGTGAAATACTGTTACAACATAGTCAGTTAAAATAAATGTACAAAACCGCAGTATTTATTATTAAAATAAATTGTTACACAATGTAAAGCAAATAGCGATGGGACAAGACAAATCTCATGAGAGATATCGTCTCATTAGATATTGTCCATAAAAACGAGATGGGATTTTTGATAAATTTGTATTATAACAAAATGCATAACATATCTTCCTTTTTTCTTTTTTTTTTAAACTGAGCAGACTGCAATAAAATGAACCTCCTAGCGCACAAACTTAACACCAAGTCAACATGAAAGGATGCGATCTAGGAGAATGTGTCACTCATTGTTCCTCAGAAATCAAGTATTTAAGTAAGTAAGTAAGTAAGGTTTAAAAAACACACACGCATCCACACATAACTTGTAAGCAGCCAAAAATATGTCAATATGTTGTACAATGTGAAAAATGTTGCTGTTTGCATACTTTTCCAAAATTATTTTGAAATCTCACCACATTTGGCACTGTGTTTTACTGTCATGCAGAGCAGTAACAAGCAGTGCTGCACATTTACAAAGCAATGCATTTTCCTGTGGACTTTATGGAAAGTAACGCTAAATGAAAAGAAATTTTGTGCTGTGCAGCGATGAGAAATCTCAAGGTGTTTTAATCTAGCGAGGCGTCATCGTACGAGATCATTCCTAATACAAATAATGAACTTTGGTGAAGTTATTCTTTTCAGTAATCGGTGGCAATAAGCGTGTTTTCAATAGGTGTGGAATTGAACAGAGTAGCTTCATTCTCATTCGAATGTTTACTTTGCAAAACACAAAAGACAAGCCTACATTCAAACCTCAATTATTGACTAATGCTGAAAATAGCCTGTAGCAGCTTAAGTCACAGTGATTTTTGTGATATCATCATTAATCATCATTTTGGATACATGTCCTGTGTTGGATTTCATTATGTATTTAATGAAGTAGCCAGTGACTCATGATATATGTCACATATGGCAGGAAAAGATAAATTATGAAATATCAACTAAGCCAAAATTTCTGTCTCAAACATAACAAACTGAATGTGAACAGCACAATGTCTAGGTTCCTGCTATAAGACCTATCAAATACAAAACTATCACATAACATTGTTACGCATTAGGTCACATATGAAACATGTCGCATCCCTAATTTGTGAGATACATTCATTTAAGTTTTATTCTCACATGCTATACAGTAAGCATCATGTTCCTTATTGACCAATGAGTAAGTCACTATGGTAACTTCCTTCATCTACAAACATATCTAAACCCTTATTTCCTATCACCACTACATCCAATTCAAACCCAATTACACCATATTGCTTTTCATGTCCAGCAATAGTGGGGGTTGCTGGGGGTGGGGAGAGGCAGAGGTTTAATGTAATTATTAAGATTCTTTCTTTGCTTGGCATAGCAAGCGTGAGATACATTGTGATGGACAGAGCTTGTCAAAATGCCTATTGATAAAGAGAAAAACCCAATTTGCAGTCATAAGCCAGCTACCTTCCAATTATGTTGGCGTAAGAGCATTCTTTAGGCCCAGCAACTCCAGTCCTCCTCTCTTCTCTGAGTGGTTAGACAGGCAGACAGGTACGGAATAGGCTGCTCTCTGCATGCTACCTTTAATGTTTTATTGATTTGCTTAGCATACGCCGCGATTCAAGTCACAAAGTCCAACGCTATTGCCCTTTGTACTCAGAGGTGACCCGCACCACATGAAAATTACGTTATTGAAATATGTTAAATGTGTCACCCCACCTCTTTGTGAGAAAATAACTCACCTATTGATGGATCTTTCAGACCCTCCCAGATTGGTAATATTAGATCCCCTAACTGGGTTAATGACTTCCATTACTATCATTCCACCGCAGCGCTCAACAAATCAATCATATGAACTGGGTAACACCTAAGCATGGAAAAAAAAAAAAAAATCCTCCAAAACGGAGATTAGAAAATATATTATGAAATGTTTGAAATGTTCATGCAGCTTGAGAAACAAATAGAAGACTATGCGTGTCTGAGTTGAGAAATTAATGAGTAGAGAGAATGTCACCACCTTGAACAAAGAACATGTAACCACAGAGTCTCCAATTTCCTTGTCCCACTTAATAAGAGAGCTCACAATCATCATTCAGTTGACTACAGGGGTTCCAATTACCCCTATCTGATGATTGTATCAGCCGGCAAGCGAGGCACACAAATATTTCTTTCTAAACCCCATTATAATTAAGAACAATGATTACATCTAACTTTTCTCTTGACCAGAGTAAGTCACCTGTGAATGTAGAAAGTGTATGTTTGTGAGTGACTGTGTGTGCACACGTTAGTGCCTGTGTTTTGTGCATACTAACATGTTAATGATGAATATGTGCCTCTGCCATTGTCATCAGACTCCCCAAGTAGAGGAAGGGACCCACAGAGAGAATACATATCAGACACAGCTTTTATTCCTAGACAATGTCAATAGCACAAGGGTAAAATCATTTGTCATTGCTGTCAACTACCTCTAAATGTATATATGTATTATTGTTGGGTTTAAATTGATCAAATGGCACCATGCAAAACACCAATTTTGTATTACCTTTATGTCTCACTAACAAATTACACTTTCCAAGCTTCATTTATTGATTTTTTTTCTCTTGTTTTTTAACTTCATAGAAACCCGTTATGCTTCCTAACCGTTAAGATAAACTGTTGAGTGTTGCATATTTGCTCATTTTATATGTTCAACGTTTAATCAATCAATTGGCAATAAATCATTGATTCAACTGATTCAATTGACAACTATTAATAGAGTAATAAAAGTATTGAAACCTGAAATCATTCAAATGTTCATAATTTCTGCCTATTGTCTAGGAATTTTCAAAGATTTATTTAGTCCTGTTTGAAAGCAGAGTCTTAATTTAAGATTATACATGTGAAACAAATCAGTTTACACCCTGGAAAACAATAATTAACAGTTTCTGACATTGCAGACCAAACCAGCAACCAAGTCATGAAAAAAGGTATTTTGCATTGTTAGTTTGGAAAAAAAAATGTGCGTGTGCAAATTGCATTTAAATGAACAGTGTAATAATAATCCATTCATCCATTTTTACTACTGCTCCACTCCACTTAGAAGAAACTGAACCTACACTGCTTGCACATAAGTCTGGTGAGTGCACTGAAAAAGTATACAGTTCAACTTACTATTAATGTAATCCATCACAGCCAATAATCACGCTTCAATTTAAAAATGATCAATTAATTTAATATTTTTACATTGATCAGAGCCTGAGTAATGGCGGTGACAGACTACCAACAATAATAGAAATACAGTGGAACCCTAGTTTACTTACTGTGCCATACATTTTTTTTAGCTTATGATCTGCAACATTTTTTTGTCTCCTCTTTACAGTATTTTTCCTGATTTATGACAAAAATAACTGTCATGACCCCAGGGGTTGGCTGTATTTGTGTTGTTTCTCCTGTGTCTTTGTGCTGTGTCTCCATCTTCAGGCGTTTTTAGGTAATTGCTCCCCATGTAGCAAAATTCATCCGGCTCTTGTATGGGCCACGTCCTTGCATTTCTTCTGGCCCAGTATACGGCTGGGTCCTCGGGCCAGTTCTGGCCTTAATACATCATGCCGTTCGGATTAAACAATACTGGGCCTGACATGGCCCAGTGTGTTTATAATTATTGAAAAATGTCTGTGGTTCACTTCTAGGCTACATAATGTCGTGTTATAAATATTATATTTTTTCCCAGTTGTGGCCCATACACTACATATCTATGTTAAATGAAACTTCTCCTGCTGGCGCTGCTTTGGCCCACACACTACATACCTATATTAAAGTAAAACCCTCCTGCTGCCCCAGCTCTGGCCCACACGCTACACATCGATATCAAATCTAAGATGTGTTGCTGGCCCGAATGCGGGCCATGTATTTCATAAAAGGCTGTGTTGTCGTCATGGAGATCTTGAATGTTTTCATCAGTATTTGTGAAATGCTGAAACATGACACTCCAGATTGTTGCTAAAAAACTAGATAAAGGCATCTTTTTAGTACAGTCTGACTTTCTCAGTTGTTGAATGGGGAGAAAAAGTGCTAAAAATGGCAAGTGACTGATGCTTTAAATATTAAACAAAATTCTATCATGTTTTAACATTCCAGAAACACCAGTGAAAAATTCAAAAGTACATATGTGAAAATGAATGTTTGCATGCACATGCATGTTCAAAACACTATACTCAATATACTTTTAATGACAAAAGTGGTTGGTTTACTTTTCAAAATAGTCAATACTAACAGAGAAAGTGCAATACTACAAGCTTGAACAAATATTTAGACAATTTAATTTAGACTTTGTCACTCATCTGGAATCGCCGTTTTCTTGCTCCTTCTCGATCCACCGCCAGCTGCAACCATCTTTTTATGAAGTTCTCTACGTCAAGTTCGGTGGCTGTTCTTGTGAGGGTTTTTTTTTTTCCTGTCAGCAGCTGAAATGAAGAACCATTTAAAAAAAGAAAGATTCTTTTACCACAAGACAAATATAGCAATTAAATGAACCATCAGAAATTTGAATAGATACGAAAAGCCCTATATTTACCAATTAGGACAGCCTTTAATTGGAGGGAAGCCATTGATATTTTGCCATTCACACCTCTCCAATTAATCTCCTTTGCCAGGCTGTTGGACATTGTTTTTTTTTCATTAGACACCACACTGTGTGTTTGACATCACTTCCACCAATCAGACTCAGATGGTTTATCTGAAAAAAAAATATATTTTTATTTTCTTTGTTGAGTTTCTAATACAAATCATTAGGTAGGGAGCGTGTATACTAGATTATTTTACATTTAATTAAAAACGGAAATGTAAACACTGATAAATATGATATACTGTATAAAATGTTTGTTTCTTTTGAACGTATAGTAGGACTGGGATAAAAAGTTGATCAAGTCAAGTGAGTCGACTAATAAAAAGGCTGACTAAAATATCTGTCTAAAAGCGCTGCTAGAGCTGTTTACAGAAACATTTTACCTTTCCTGTTCAGCCAGACACAATATTGCATTATATAGAAGGGGGGGGTCTCCCTAAAAACTGAAGATGTCAGAAGTTTGGGATCATTTCAAAATAAAATAGTAATACAAAAAATTAAGTTTTATATATATATATATATATATATATATATATATATATATATATATATATATATATATATATATATATATATATATATATATATATTTTTTTTTTTTTATACAGCCCTAAATCAAGTCTCAAAGGGCTTCACAGATGAAAAGAGGTCATGTGAAGACCTCTTTCGAGAAAAGAAGTCGTACAGAGACATCTTTTCAGTATAAGGTACACAACAGCATCCCCTGTCAAAGTTCCCAGAAGGGGAAGGAAAAACTCAAAAAACCCAGTTTGGGGAAAATCAGAAACCTCCAGAAGGGACCACAGGTGAGAGGAGCCCCCTTCCAGGCCCAATTTAGCATTGGCTTTACACAAGGAAGAAGGAAAAAAAGTGTTTGTTGATGTTTAATAGTAATCACTAGTTCCCTAAAACTAATTGTAATTGTTAACCAGTAAAAATGTAAATTTTGTTGGTACCTAAAAATTCCCATGTAAACAAAATGAAAAATCCCCATGTAAACAAAATAAAAAGTCATGACTAGCTATAGCCACTCACAATAAGAAACAATGAGTGTTTATACCCACTTACTTCAACTCATGTTTGGGTATATTATAAAAAAAAAAAGAAAAATATTTTAATGCGTTTTGGAGGGGTTGGCTCACTCAATTAATTTATGAAATAATCAATACGTTAATCAAATTTAAATATTCAATAGTGACAGCGTATATTTGCGTGTGCTGCATTTGAGTGAATACGTGTGGATACGTGACATGATTGTGTTGCCTTTACGCCTAAGATAACGAAATGTTTGTTTATTGTTATTGTTTCGTTGGGGAGTAGAGTTAATCTCGACAAGTACTTCCGGTGAGCGATGACGCACTTCCGGCTTGCGATGGCTACTTCCGTTTCCGGTGTGGATCGCGGGTAAAAGGGAAGATGACCGTGCCCATCGTGCGGCATTGAGTTCATCCGACGCCATCTGGGGAGAATTGATCAGGCATGAACGCCGTAAGTCTTATTTTATTATAGTGTACTTATGTAAGAGTCGATGTTTAGATATATTTTGTCGAGTTGTTTTTTGTAAAACGATCGATGCACCTTTTGTTTGTTATTTCAGTTTTCACCACAAATTCAAGAATTCACAAACTCACAATAAACGAGGCAACCAAAGCGGTGAAAGAAGGATTCTCTTTGTGGTTTAACTTGGTGTCACCAACAATCAATGTTGAAAACACTACAATGATACTTTGAAAATGGTTTTAACTGTAGTATAGGGCCTTGATAAAGACAACATTTGTACACTGGTGAAATTTCACCCAAAATAAGATAACATCAATTTACCAGTTTCATTCTGAAACTGGATTTGGGCGTCAATATTCTGGAGGCCTTGTTGGTCTTTTATGGGCAAAAGACCATAACTAAATTGATAATCGGCTACATCTTGCTGCCTGGCTTTCAGTAGTTGCATTATATATGGTTTTGCTGGTAAAGTATCATCTCCTGTTTGGTGAGCATTTCATGCATTAGTCCTGAGAAACAAACAAAGTATATAAAGCATGAAAAAAAATCCAACACAGATCTGACTCATTGAATGTCATTGAATGGATTTGTTCCGATCATAAAAGTTGAATAAAGCCAGCCCTTTTAAAACACCCCTTTTAGAGAGAATGTTTACAGTGATTTTTCACACTTTTTATACAGTTAATGACTGACTATTCAACTTGAACCTCAGTTCTGCACCATATTCTTCTGCTTTTCCGGGGTCATTTCGCGAGGGCAGCAGCTTCAGCAGAGAAGGGAAAACTTCCCTTTTCTCAGCCACATCGGCCACCTCCTCAGGAAGGATCCCCAGGCATTCCCAGGTCAGCTGAGAGACATAGTCTCTCTGGCGGGTCCTGGGTCGTCTCTGGGGTCTGCACCCGGTGGGACATGCCCTCACTTAGGAGGTATTCTAAACATGAACAGATGCCCGAGCTAACTCAGGAGCAGTGGCTTGACTGAGCTTCTCGCCTTTATTTCTAAGGGGGAGCCCAGACACCCTGTGTAAGAAGCTCATTTCAGACGCTTGTATCCGGTATCCCCTTATTTCGATCACGACTCACAGCTCGTGACCATAGGTGAGGGCCAGAAGAAGAAAGTCTTTTTCTTGTTAAAAACTCTATGTAACTATTAAACTCTCTTACCGGTTGCAGATGGTATTTGTTCTTGATGAGTCCTTGATGGTGTGAGCTTTGACAGTGACCATGGGTTAGGATTGTCTTGAAAGATAGAATTATTTTTGTATAAAGAAGGAACATTTTTTGTCACAACATATGCATTAAGAGTTACATTAGACTTTAATCGATCAATGCGTTTCAAAATACAGTTAAAGAGAACGGGGAGATTAAAAATAAAAATTTGACAAGAAAATAGAAAAAGTGACTTCCTGCCCTTTAAGATAATTCTCTGACAGGCAATTAACTCAAAACGAATATTGAATGATGAGAAGACAGAGCTTAAAGTGACGGTGTGTAAGATTTAGACAGTTTTTCATGAAAAATGAATCAGTTAAATGATTGTACTTTTCAAAAATTTGCGAATGTGTTCTTAATGACCAACAGTATGTTTTAGATATAAACATAGGTCTAGTGATTATTAAATTATATGGCACGGGGAATGGCACGTGTTTGTTAAAGCTACAGAGAATGGTAAATGCAGCACCTCCTGCTGTCCGTAATGAAAAATGGTTGAAATCTTACACACTGTCCTTAAAACAGCACAGAGGAAAAGACAATCTAAATTCACATATAACATTTTCTCGTTAAAACTGTACACATTTGAACTTCAAACATCTCATATGAATTTGTGAAATGAATTCACATCTTTAACTATTCTATTACTGAGTTATAGACCATTAAGAATGTGATATGGGTAAAAACGTACGCTCAAATTGGTGACCCCACTGCAAACTGTTTTGATTGTCCTGGTCTTCATTCCAATGACTATTGAATGATGCTTGGCAAATGTTCTCATGTCTTATTTGAACAATGCTTGGCAAGTGTTCTCATGTCTTATTTCACTTTGGATTTGTCTGGCAGAGTTTGGATGAGAAGAGATGGGAGGAAGGAGTGTTGTATATACTGGTGAATGAACTGGTAGAGCACAGGGTAAAACACTGTCACGCTGCTGAAGTCTTGCATCATCCTCACTATCTGACAAATGAGTAGTTTGCAGAAATCATCTGCTTGGCCTAAAAACACATTACATTGAAAATTTAACAGTTTTCTGAAAAATAAATTTGAATTGAAATGACAGACTGACTGACTGACTTTCAAATGAAGAAAGTATTACAGCACAGGCAAAGAGTTTGTACACACCTCATTCAAATTTTTTTTTCATGACTATTTACATGACTATTTACATTGTAGATTCTCATTGAAGGCATCAAAACTATGAACACATGTGGAGTATATTAACAAAAAATGTAAAACAATTGAAAACTTGTTTACAGTATTCTACTTTTTTGGGAAAAAAACAACTTTTTGCTCTGATTAATGCTTTGCACACTCATGGTTCTCTGAATGAGCCTCAATAAGTGGTCACACAAAATGGTTTTCACTTTACACATGTGCCTTAATTTGTGCTTCTTGTTTTATAAATGGGGTTAATACACAGCCAAGAGCCCTATGGATAATTGTTAAATATGTCATGTCCCAGCTCACCTGTTTGCATCTTTTGGTTCTAGGCGTTCATGACTGGTCGGCACATTGGCGGATGCAACTGACTGGGGAAGTCACCTGCGCGGACAAGCGACTGGCGATCACCGCCTTGGTGGACTCCGGCGCAGATGACAACTTTATTCACGTGACTTTATTGACGCTCACGAATGCGCCCGCGGTCTTCCAGAATCTGGTCAACGACATTTTGCAGGATATGATAAACGTGTTTTGCTTCGTCTACCTCGATGACATACTAATCTTCTCCAAAAATCTGCAGGATCACCAGCAGCACGTCCGCCTGGTGCTGCAGCGGCTCTTGGAGAACCGGCAGAGAAATGCGAATTCCAACTCACTTCCGTTCCTTTCCTGGGGTGTATAGTGGAGAAGGGCCAGCTGCGTGCCGATCCGGCCAAAATCCAGGCCGTGGTCGAGTGGCCGTCTCCCACAAAAAGAAAGCAACTCCAACGCTTCCTGGGGTTTGCCAATTTCTATAGGTGCTTTATCCGCAACTATAGCATACTGGTGAAGCCCCTGACAAGACTCACCTCGAATAAGCTATCATTCGCGTGGGACGTTGGGGCGGAGAAGGCCTTCAAAGAATTAAAACTCAGGTTCACGAGCGCTCCAGTACTCATGCATTCCGATCCAACCCTCCCGTTCACGGTCGAAGTTGACGCGTCTGATTGGGGGGTGGGCGCGGTCCTGTTGCAAACATCCCCGCTGCACGGTACGTTACACCCGTGTTCCTTCTTCTCTCGCCGTTTGAGTCCCGCAGAGCGCAACTACGACGTTGGAAACCGTGAGCTCCTGGCCGTCGTCCTGGCGTTGGAGGAGTGGAGGCACTGGCTGTAAGGCACACAGCATCCCTTCACCATCCTATCCGAGCACAAAAACCTTTCATACCTACGCACCGCCTGACGCTTGAACCCCAGACAAGCCAGGTGGGCCATCTTCCTCACGCGATTCAACTACCTGATCACTTTCAGGCCCGGGTCCAAGAATGGCAAGGCCGACGCCCTTTCTCGAGTGTATGAGGCGGACTCCCCAGACACCCCGCCGGAAACCATAATCCCCGAATACTAGAAGGTCTTCGCTGGAAGAGCAAGTCCAACGGGCAGGGGGACAGGGTCACGCTGACTGTCCCTCCAACAAGCTGTTTGTGGCCCCCGAACTGCGCTCGGCGGTGCTGGATTCATGTCAAACTGGCATATAATGTATAGTCCCATACATTATATGACAAGAACTATTATGAAACGGTAAATGCTGCAGACTGGATGTATTATATTGGTTAAACATAGCTCTGGTTGTTTGGATCCCATTAGATAGTCAGAAACTTTTGTCTGTTGTGAAATATGATGTCACATTTATATAACATGACATTTCTAAACGAGCAGTTGCAATATTAATTCACCTGTGATTCATCCATCCATCAAGACTGCTTCTCCTTACTGTGGGTTTGCTTGAGCCCATGTGCCCTGCCTACATTTGGCAGGTGGCCCCTTCCAGCCAATCACAAACAACTGTTCAAACTGACATACACACCTAAGGTGTACAATACATACAAACTTGGAAAATCCATACAAGGAGGGTCGGAGCCAGAAGAGAACACACAACCTCTGCTATGTGAGATGGATGTGCTTACCATAGTTTCAGCATACCACTTTTGATTCAAACTTCTTTGAACATATCCAAGAGGTTTATCTTCTAGATTTTGGAACACTATAACTTTTTCAGGTTCCTTGTGTGTTTGCCAGAAGACTTACTGTAGAATGAGGATGCCGTTTGGATGGCATCTTAAAGAATGAAATAAATAGCATAACAATATGTAGAGATAGTGTCAAATGACATTATGTAAACTTGCAAAAAAAAAAAAAAACAGTATTTGAATATTGTATTCAATATTGATTGCTTTCTGTTTTTATGTTGATAATATTGTTACAAGATTGTTAAGCTAATGCTATGAACATGAAACAACATTTGTTTGAACATAAACAAAAATATTTTTGCAAAACTGCTGACAACCTAAGGATGTGTATGTAAGGTGAGGGTTCACTATTAACTGGATTATGAATGGAATATTCACAATAAATGACTCAATGCCAAACTTAAATTGTGGTCATTTGCTTGGGGTATTGGTGTCTTTGTAAACCATGCAATTATCAGCCCCATTTGGCTGGACTGGTAATGTCTCTCTATAGTATTTCACATGTGTACACTGACATCTGTTCATGGCCCATGTAATATTCTTTCCCTGTTGTAATCATTTTCAATTGATTCTTTATGAATCATTTCAAAGCTAATGGTTTGTGAGTGGTGCGTTGACAAGAGGACCTTTGGGAGAAGACAAGCAGACTGACAGAGGGATCAGAGATAAGCTGCATGCACACGGAATTTGAAGGGGGTGGGGGGGTTGAGGGCAGAAGCAAAGGATACTGAAATTTGAGCATTAAAGACTACAATCAGACAGCTCTCATCCATGATTATATTGTGAAGTGCTAATTATGTTGTGTCACAAAACTACAGTGCAAGGCTGACACTCGGCAATAAAGCAAATAATTTCCAGTCGAAGGAGTAGAATAACGTTAATATGAGGGGTGGAAGATGGGGTGAGGAGGATCTCAGTTCGAGGAAGTAGCTAATAAGGTTTAATGGTGCGTGTCAGGAAGCCACAGTATGCATGGGAAACACAGCTGGCTTCATTTTGTAAACTATTTGATATACACATTTATCCTGCTCACAATTATCAGCTGCTCACAAGCCACTAGGGACAGTTTAGAAACTCCTATCAGGAACATGTTCTCCTCAACATTCAATTGCGGTAAGCTCTACTGCTTCAGAACCAAGATACCTAATTTAATTTCGGCCAATCCTAACACCTGAATGCACTCTGTGGTGTTTGAGGTGTTGACTTCAGATTTATTTTCTTTTTTTATAGGTGAGAAGTCATGACAGTTAAACTGCCGTTTGATAATACATTGTCATTCTTTTGTATATATATATATATATATATATATATATATATATATATATATATATATATATATATATATATACACACACACACACACACACACACACACACATTATTCTCCATCTTCTGTGCTTTTTGTTTTTGTGTCATATCAATTTGATAACGCGCCTTCTAGTGTTGTAAGTTTAAGTTACGAGTTTTTAGCCAATTACAATTCAGCTAACCTATAACCAGGCTGTATGTAATCTGCCTGCTCCAGGAGTCGCTTGGGTATTCGCTTCAACAGTTGCGGGCTTCTGCGCAAGTGCAGCTGGATATGTGAGCGGCCCATATAGCTTACTGGACACTTTAATAGCCAACTGAGTCATAAGATCACCATCTAGTGGCCTCACATTGAACGTGATATGAGTGGATGCTCAATGCAGGAAGCCGGTGCAATGCTCAATGACCAAGCTACGCGATGTTGGCTTTGGCTGATTGCGTGAAAGGTGGAGCGCAGCTATTACCTAACCTGTCACGACTTGGCAATTTTTCTGACCGGGCTTGCAGGGGCGTGAGCTAGACTGATGTTTTTCTGGCTCAGCTACCAGGAGCGCTAACCCTGGCAAATAGTTCTGCTGGGAATGCCTTTTGTTTGCAAAGGATCGATTTGATGTTTGGAGCTACACTGGATTTGCAAACTTCAATTGTGTAAACCAAGGTAGCACAAGACAAAGCATGGCTGAACACACGTGCTACGTGCTTTTGAAAACTTCATGGGACACCCAAGTGGATATAGAGTATTGTACATCTCAGTTTGAAGGTAAAGAGAGTCCCTCAATGCACTAAAAAACGTTTGGGAACCCCAGAGTTGTTACGCGGTACATCTCAGTACCAAGAGAAATAGACAGCATGAAGAGGTCAAGAAAAATCGGGACATATATAGAAAAGACTGATGGATTGTGATCGCTGTTTGTTTTGGTGAGTGCAAGCCTTTTCTTTATTTATAGTTTCATTTTTAGCATGTTTGTGTCATTATTTCTTTCATATTCAATTAATAGTAAATAAATAAAATTATGTTCCTCCTATATTAAACTGCGATTGGTAATTTGTACTTCGTTAAATTTCGTGGACATTTATTTTAAATTATGATCATTTTTTTTAAGTTTTGACAGCATCATGTATAATCACAAGTTTTAATGGGTGATGCGGGTTTCTTGACATTTAAAAGCTCCGGAAAATTGCCTGTGAAGCCCAGTAATTTGTTCGTGTGCGCATGAGGGCCATTTAATCGAGAGTCTGGAATCACAGAAGGCGTACGTGTGAAACTCAACGGGCCGCTACTGATACTGATGATTTGTATATATATATATATATATATATATATATATATATATATATATATATATATATATATATATATATATATATATATATACACTTTCAATATGCTCAGTATACTATACTATATACAGTATCAAATTTCTAATAAGTGTCAAATAATTGTCGCTGTCACCAGCTGATTTAGCGCAGGAAACATTGAAGAATAACCCACAAGAGGGGACAACACTATTTTCTGCGGCATGCAAGATTTATTCTGTACTGCAGCGAGGATAAGCCCATCATTAAATCATTCTAATAACAGTCATTCACTCCAGAAGGTTTTTCCTTTTTCTTTTCATACCCACCACAGTGTGTGAAAAAAGAGGTCCAAAAATGGATATTCCGCTTCAAGCCACTTGCATTTGATGGGCCTATTTAAACTATTATGCTCTTGAGCTTCCTGGTTCAATGATAAATATTTAAAATCAAGTATTTATCATGGAAATACTGTATATCAGTGCAGATTTCCTGTGCAAGTAAAGGTCACCAAATTAGAAGTATAAACATGCAAGTAGGGAAGCCCTCAGAGCTTTGACCCAATCTCTGTGACAGTGCTGACAAACAAGGGATGTAGTTGCTTCACAACTTTTAAACAGGAGCTCACTTTTTTCTCAGTGTTGTTGGAGATGCTTACTGCCATTGTACTGCCTTGATGTTGTTTTCATATCATATTAGTTCCTTCCCTGTTCCCCACCACCTGTTCTAAGGCAGTCTAAATAAGTGCAGTGATGCAGGCTCGTCACTGGTAATGCCAAGTGTTTATTGCACCATGCAATGTGCAGGTGACAGTAATTATCAGCAGATGACAGTGGCAGTCCCAATGTCTACCAGATGGTGATACAAGGGTCATAAGAGGCAGGTTTGGTGAATGCTAGGAAAGAAAAAAACCCCCCAAAAAAACAACAACCCAAAAACAAACATGTAAATCAAATGGATTAAAAAAATAACATTCGGACCATTGTGACGTAGATCCTTAACTCACCTTATGAGAATATGTGTTCTGCATGCTGCATTAGTTTTGAAAGCCTGTGCACACCGGATGCAAGATTTTGAAGTAAACACCTTTGTGTACAGTACAATCTCCAAATCAACAAGTACTTCCCTGACTCTTATGGCCATTCTGCCAACATATGTGATTCGGTCAAAGATGGAATAAGCCCTAAGATCACAGGATCTCTTTTCCATCATCAGTCTGATCGTATAAACATGACTTGTGGTGTCATTCAAGGCGTAGGTCTTGGACCCCTTTTGTCTGTAAATGTTACCTTTGGGTCAAATTCTCCAAAACACAAATGTGGGTTATCCGATGACACACGGCTGCATTCAGCTATGTCCACAAATGACACCAGTTCAAATAATGTGTTGTACCACTGCATGCATAGAGCTACATATTTTAAAGTTTAGCTAAATGAAAACAAAAATGGAGATTATTGTTTTAGGCAATAAAGAAAGGAGAACTTACACTTAAATTTTGAGGCGATCATAGTCTCTCACTTTACTTTCAGCAATCATATCAAATCTATCAAAAAAATAACCATTTATCATCTGGAAAAACACATCCCAAATGATGGATTCCCAAATGTACACTTTTAGCTCCATTAGACTTGATTACTGTAATGGTCTGCTGACTGAATTCCCACAATAGAGCGTAGAATAGATTTAAAAAAATGCTATTAATCTATGAATTATTAAATGGTTGGGGTCCTGAATTCATTAAATGGTGATTGAATATTAACTCTGTAGGACTCTGAGCCCTGCGGGCAGGTTAATTAGAAGAGCCCGTATTTCACAGCAAAAATGATGAAGCGGCATTTAGCTGTTATGTTGCATGCAAGCTGAATCAGATGCCAACAGAAGTGAATCAGCACTAATTGTGAACACTTTTATATCAAGGTTACAAATGTAGTTTTTTTCCCCCCTCTATTCTTTTGATTAAGGGCTGCTAAGCATTTTAATCAATTTCACTGTACTGTGTTACAGAAATTTTAGAGAGTTACATTTGTTTTGTTGTTTTATTTTACTTTACTATTTAAAGTCACCTTAAGTTATTTTGAGCCTGGCCACTGCATAGTAAGTGTGCAAAAAACTTTTTTTTTTAGCTGTTGCGTGTGTGTGTTTTAGGGACCTGACCAAACTGCTTCACAAGTTGTGAGAATGCACCCTAGCCACAACAACACAAGCCCAAAACCAAGCAAGATAACTTTACTATGGATTAATCATTGATTAATTGAAGACAGCATTGGGTAGGTGAATGGCTGTTTGTCCCTATATGCCCTGCTGGCAACCAGTTCAGGGTGTGTCCCACCTACCCAGCCAGCAACCCTCATGAGGATAAGCAACTAAAGGGAATGGATGGATAATTTAATCATTGAGAATATAGGAAGAGTACTGTAAACATCTTACCTTGGCCACAATCAAAATGGTTGTTATATTTATATATAGCCCACTTTTTTTTTCCCCCTAAGTCACGCGGTGTCATTTGATCTACCAATACTATCTTCACGATCAACCATTTAACCATGATTGATGAGTTAAACATGGCTGCATTATCGAGATTTTGTGTCTAAGTAGGGAACATATAAACAAGACTAAAGATAGTGACTTATATGAATAAGAATATTTTCGGTTGCAATATTCGTCTGTAAAAGGCCATACAGGATGAGTCCATGTGGAACTGTAAACCTAATAAAAGAAGGGACAGGCTACTGTGACGCTTCTTTCCATGGGATTAGGTGTCACATTAAATGCCATTCGCAAGCCCCCATTAGTTCATTTCCCTCTTGGTTAATTAATGTAAGCTTGTGACCTTTCCAATAGATAGGTGCAACTTTATCTTAAAAGTCAAGGTTTCAAAACTATGTATCAAAACAGATTGATTACTGATCAGTAGACTGAAGAGTTTTTAGCTAATTCCCGGACTGCACTTTCCAAAGTAAGCACAAGAAAAAAAAAAAAAAAATGCTAAAGGTCTTCATGATATGCAATGGCAATTTTAGAGTCAGAGGTCTCTGGGTGTTGAGCCCCCAGACAGGCAAGACTGACTGAACATTCTAACATACTGTAGATTCAATTACGCATTAGTGAAGGAAAACAATTGGAAAGCAAATCACATTTGTTGAAGCTGCTTATTTGAAATGTTTCATTGTTTATTTAAATGTTTCATTATTTAAACGTTTTGTCTGACTGACAGTTATTGGTTTATAGTTTATTGGTTTATAGTTTAGGTTAGCTTTTATGGTTTATTATCATTTAATTACATGACATAATATTAAGATTTTAATACTTATTAAAGAAACTTTAGGAGTCCCAAAAGTCGTGCAGTAAAAAGGATAAAGTAAGTCTCGTGAGCAAAAAACAACAATATATTTATAAACGTCACAGTAAAAATGTATTAACATAATAGAATAAACTTATATCAAATCATCATCTTGGTATTGCAACCACCTGGGTTAGGGTTAGCACCTCAGCTAAAAGCTAAGTTTAAGAGTAAACATGCAGCTGTTGCTTCCATTGATGGGTACAATGGGAAATAATTTTCAGGAAGTTCAAATTTTCAGTCCCATTTATATCCACTAAAATTCCCAAACACTGACTCTAAGTTCCATTATAGCAGATGGAACCAACAGCTTAAGATATATGTGGAAGACATCCAACACATCACAAATTACAAGGACAGCAATCCAATGTCTATGGACTCGGCCACTTCTATGGCTGAGGAACTGAAACATTTCTTTGCCCACTTCAGAGCTGCCCGACCCACAAGATGTTGTCCAATCATCCAAATTCCCAAGGAGGCATGGATTGACAGCCGATAGGCTTGTCAAGCTCACACCCAACATCAAAAAATGGGTAGGTGCACAATAGTCACATTAAGGGAAATCTGCCTCCCACACTCGAACCTTACCAGTTTGCATACAGAGCCAACAGATTCACTACTACTGTCAAATTCAGCCCTCCGATTTCCAGTTATAACACTAAACTGTTCCTTTCTGCTGACTCACGATGTGAACAACACAGCATTGTTCTGAGATTGTGTTCCTTGACCAGTTTGGGACACTAAAAACATGGTTCAGTGGTAGAATCAATGTATCCCAACTGAGACGTTGTGGGTTAATTCCCCTGACCACTGTAAGCATGTTGAAGTGTCCTTGAGCAAGACACTGAACCCCAATTGCTCCTGATGCTGCCTTATCAATAGGTACAGTAAATGAGTTGTGAGTGCAATGTGCTTTGAGTACCTCTACCTCAGGTTTAAAAAATGTGACATGAATGTGAGTCCATCCACTTCTTGGTCCATAGCACACTTTTTCATTTTGCATCAGTCCATCTCAGATTACTTTAAGACCAGAGTAGGTGCCAGTGTTTTTTGGTTTTGTTGATACATTGCTTTCACATTGCCTGGCAGGATTTTAAAATGGACTGTGCTAACCGATTGTTTATTGAGGTGTCCCTGTGTCCATTAGCCTTTAAGATATGTTGATGATTTTTAACTCTGAACTGATGGAGAATCAGAAGTTGATGACATTTAGCACCCAGAACTGTGGCTGTTTTTCATGAGGAACCGTCCTGGATTTGGTAAGAGGAAAATATGTCAATATTTTTTCTATTACAGTAAAGGTACAGTATGTATGTGTTGTACTTGATAGATACTTTTCCAAGAGCTACATTAACGAAAGATAAACACTTGTATGACCCCAAAATACTCATTATGGTTTAATCCTTTCCTTGGAATTCCAACTGTTTACAGAACAAACCTGAAAATAGATGGATGAAACATGAATAAATATTGTTTCAATGACCTGTGATTCAGTGACCGTAGCTGTTTACGCATGCACACACAGACTTTGATACACATGGACACACACACGCAAACACATGCAGACACACACAACACACAAATAACCCCACTCTCCCACTCTTCACATTAAGGAGCCTTTGTCATATCGCCTTGTTGATATTTGAATTCATCACAGTTCCCCACTGTTTTCATAATCGGGGTTTATTGTAAGCATCACCGGCCAATGTTGAAAAACGAAGTAAAAAATGCAGTGCCTTCCGCTTTGCAGACCAAACCAAAATGGACCACACACAAAGCATAAGAAAAATTTGCACAAAGAAGATATTCAAATACATAGGAACTTCAAGTGTTCCTCTGCACTCAATGTTTGTAATAGTTTTTTTTTAATATCGTATTTTTTATACGGTATTATTTTCATATATTCACAAAGAGACATATTTCCAGTCATGTAAATACATATGCAAATAAGTACCTGAGCAGATTTGATTTTGAATCAAAGTAAAATTAAATTGAATTATTAAGTGTCTCAGTCATCTGGGTATAATGCCTCCTGGACAACATGCCGGGCATGTTCCACTGGGACTGATCAAATGCACACTGGAGGAACCCTGTTTCCCAGCTGGCCTGCAAACACCTTGTTTTCCTCCCAGAAGAATTGGAAGAAGTGGCAGAAGAGAGGGAATTCTGGTCAGGGAGGCAAGTTATTCTAAAAAAAAGAAAAAATGAAATATGACTACAACCAAAAACAAAACAGGAATGAAAACCACATAGCTAACACTCCCAGTAATAAAACATACTATGAACGATTCAACTCTAAAACTCTAAAAAAAACTCTAAAAACCACATGGCTCTAACTAACTAGGAGATCGAGGAACTGAGAGCACAACATTCACATCAACAACAACACTTTGACCCCACAAGTACTGAAAAGGAAACAGGAAATTAAATACACTCAAAACTAATGAGACAAAAAGGAGCACCTGGACATGACAGAAGCTGATTGGCCAACACAAGGGAAGCAGGTTAACATGAACAGGTGGACATAATCACACGAACAAGTGAAACAGAAACATGAGCTAAAGCGAACAAAAGACCAACAACTGAGTGTGAAAAACAACAGAAAACCTAGACACCAATCAAAACAAAAAAATCCCAACCTGGACATAACAGATTGCAAGGTAAAGATATTATCTACGACTTTTTTTTTCTGTCAGTGTGACCAGTCAGTGACAGTAGCTTGTAAAAGCCATAATATATATCTATAGTTTACAAGGAGTGTTGCATATTGTAAATTGTGTTTAAAGCTTTGAGTTGCATTCAAACTTTGCATAGTGCGCATTACAAATCCAAAGTGAGCACAAAGCAGGGTTTGAGTTTTTACTTTGAAAAACTGTGAGTAGTTTTGTAGTAGTTGAGGAAAGTTTTCGAAATGGTGCTACAAGAATCACATTTAGAGTTTAAGGATTCAAAAAGTAAGCGTAATCATCAGCATTAGTCTGTTTTGTGTGAATTTAGACACTGCTCCTTTGCTTCGGATGCGGATCAAGGTCATGAATCATAAAGTTGTAGTGACTATGGGTAAGTACTGCATTTGTTTGCATGTCCCAAAGCTGAGCTCGCTGGTTAGAGGGATTCCTTAGGACCCTGCCGGCTCCAGTTGCTGCCCCGTGACCACCGGGATGGAGGAGGCTAGCCACAGATCGATTGTCTCAGAGCTCGATCCCTGCGATAGGGGGGTGATTGAATGCAGTGCACTGGGACAGAATGACATAAGCCCAGACGTCTAAGTGTCCCATTAGCAAGGCAGCCACACATGTCCAATGCTGGCATCATTTGAAAACAGCTCAGGTGTTCCCCACAACTGCATGAGGACAAACACAAGACAAAGGGCAGCAACTTCATTCATCCATCCCTCTATTTTTTTGTATCATTTGACCTCATGAAGGTCAAACTTCGACTGAGAGACGGAGTAGCTTTAATTTTTAATTTATGGCCTTCATACATCATTGGATGAAAATCTTTCCAGTGTGTGGGTTTGTGTAGATGTGCACTTTACCCACATTCAAACTTAACAAAATCCTCCAGTTGGAGTGTTGTGAACATGCCCTAAACACATTAGTAAAACGATGACAAAACAAGGAGGCCACGCATAGGGAACGGCAGGGTTTATAACTGAGGTAGAGCCAAGTGTTAACAAAGATGTGCTGAATATTTTGTAGCATTGTACATGTTTAGAATTCAGTGTTAAGTAAGAAGTTCTATTAGGAATATAGTACAGACAGAACTTCAAGCGTGTGTGCTTATCTAATCTGTTTTATTAGCTTTTGTCCATTACTTGAGACTTTGTTTCAAGTATGCAGTTATAGACATTTGATGTGAGTTGCACAATTAATGGAGTGCATCATGGATCAGTTACAGGAAATACTCTTTAGACTCTGCTTGAGGCCATAAGTAATGGCAATATGCAAAGCTCTTTTGTTTTGACTTCTCATCTTCTGGATTGTATCTATAAATCTTAAAAAAAAAAAAAAAATGCTTTTGCAAAAGTACTCTAGCACCGCAAAATATGCTCGCTGAGCATCCTCCATAGGCCTTCGCAGATATGTAGGACTTTCAAAGGAACAAAGTAAAAATAAATTATGTCAGCATTGAAATTATTTAAACAATAAATATGTCGTGGGGTGTGAACTCTGCAACTCTAAACTCGGGAGCAGATGTTCATAAATTGGCCTTCTATTCTTCTCTCTGTAGTTCACAGATAACTTTGAAGTGAAGTCTATCTTTAAGATCCTTAAGTTGGCCAATATGGACTATTTTTGTGCTGACATTAATGAAACAATACTTGTGTTATTGCCATTTAGGATATCAGACATACTGTACTGCATAATATTGAAAAAAATATTATTTGTATACAATTTTACTAGACATCTCTGGAGGAATAAACTCGGATTCCAAGGTGATTTATTCTATTACTTTTGTATAGACAAGTACGAATCACTGAACCAGCTAACATGCATTTCATTTTGTAGAGTCTAGGCTGTTGCCTTTTCTCTCTCTCTAGCTTTCTTTTCCTCTCTGTATGTCTCTGTTTCACTCACTCACTCACTCACTCACTCACTCACTCACTCACTCACTCACTCACTCACTCACTCACTCACTCACTCACTCACTCACTCACTCTATGTTCCTCTCTCCCTCCCTTCCTAGTAATTGGAATGCAATGATGTCAGCATAACAGGTAAGACTAAATGTGAGACGTGACCAAGGTGCTGCCACAGTATCAAGAGCCCAACACAGATTAGACACACTCCATGTGTCAATTTAATCATGCATCAACAAGGTGTCATCTTGCTCAATAGATCTGTCAGTGACAAAGAGTTAGTCTTTGAGATAGATATTGCCTTTAATATATATATATATATATATATATATATATATATATATATATATATATATATATATATATATATATATATATATATATATATATATATATATATATATATATATGTTTATGTGACACACACTTGAAACAATTTGATTTAAAGGTACAATTTAGGATCTTGTTATTTTGAGGTATGAACATGTCTCTATAAATTAATAATAATCTCATGAACAGCTGAACAAAAAGTATTGAGTTTTAGAAATGACTCATTAACAGCAATTTTTCCGCATTGTCATCACTGAACTAGGTCAGAGCATTGCTGCCTTCCATTCATAACCTGCCCCATATCCTTCATTGATAGTCTGTGGGGAAACAAGAAATAATTCATATGGCTTCCCACACAAGGAGTGGGTGTCCTATGTCAGTCCTGTCTGTTCTGCTACCTGTCTGTTGCCATCTGCATTTGCAGTAATCCTCAGGACGATTATACTACAGATTGAGCGGAAAATATCTGACTACTGCACCAAAAAGTACATCTAACACTGCCACCATCTCCTTACAAAGCAGGATTATACCTTTGGAAAGTTGACACCTGCTACCCTTATCTACTTTAGCACACAATGCAAATGAATACTCTTACCTAATCAATGTACAATGTGGCTGGCTCTAAATGTATTGCATGCATAATGCTTGAATAGTTGAATGATTACATCCTTGGGCATTTCATCCAACTTGTTCGTGTGCGTGTGTGTGTTTTTGCCCTTTTTTTTTAAAATTTATTAACACTAGCTCAATTTCAAGGACTTCATGATATTGCATTATAGTTCTTGAGGCAAATTTTGTTTTCTGAGGCTCATTAAAACAGATTGAATAGCAAAACCGAAAATCAGTGTATCAAGACTTTCTAAGAAAACTTCATGGTGCTAGGTCACTCATGTGAGTAGTACTACTTTAAGTAGTCGGGGATTGAGGGACTGCTTGTTGCTACTTACGCTGCAGCAGATAGCTCACCACAAGGTTTGGCTCACGAGCGCTCTGGCAAAACACACTGTGGAGTTGCCCCAATATCAGAAACTATTGCCTCTGTTGTGGCAAATTCCCAGAAATATTGTTCTGATATAGGGAGAAGCCATTGTATGTGTGGAGTTAACCGAACATTGCAAGTTTACTATGTACATGACAAATAAACATCTTTAATCGAGTACACTGCAAACAGTTATTTTAGGAGGTCAAAACCAAACCAAAATAAGATATGCAGTATGTACAGCACATAAAATTAAAAAAAAACAATGGAATGTCATTTGGATTTAAATAATCGATCACGCTTAGTTGCAAACACAGAAATATTCAATGCTCCCACAGCATCTCATATTGCCAGAGCCAGCAGATGCATTGTACAGGGAATTGTCAACATTCCCATGATGAGTCTGCAGACACCCCTATAGCCCAGGGAGGTGTCACGATGAGGTGGGGGTTGAAATTGATTGGAAATGCTGAATTATTCAACCAAGACCTCTGCCTTTTGAATGAGTTTCTACGGTTACGTTCAGAAGAGCTTTCATTGCAGAACAGGCCAAGATTGTCTTGCACAGGCCCCTGCGGACGTTCGGGACGCCTCTCATTAATGAGGCAAAGCAAAGCATAGACACACAGATTCAGACATACTGGAACAAAGACACACAAGCGCGCCATCTCGATAGTGCTGACATTGATATTTCAGCGCTGTAAACCATGGTTGCCATTCAAATTTTATGACCAACTGCAAAAGATTACATTTGTGCCTCCAATTAAACATCCTTTTTTCTTTCCCTTGTAAGCAACATACACCTCTTCATACTGATCGTTCTGTTGTTAACATGCTCTGTTGATTCAAGCGAAAATGGAAATCCTTTCTAAAATAAATAGCTAATACATTTGAATACAAATCATGTGGGAGGTCCATCAAATCCTATGCCTGTTAAACTATCTTAATACGTTTACCTTCTCATATTAGCACTATTATTTTCAGTGTTTTCCTCTTAACTAAACAAAAGAAATTCTACAACACATATTCGTCTGCTTAATCACAAGACCAACTTCATTTAAAATAAAATAGGAAGGGCTCATTAAAAGTAATTCAATGTAAATGCCTTTCTTTCCTGTTGTGGACCTGTTAACACAAGTTTAACTGACTCCAATTACTAAAAGCCCTTCTGACCTCATGACACATCATAAATCTATCTGATCACATTAAAAGGAGACAAGAAGCTAGTTATTGGAGCTGTAATATGCTCAATATCAAACAAAATAAGAATGCTGAAATCCCAATAATATATTACTGCAGACAAGAAAAACAAGATCGTTGTCGTAATGGTTCTGTATCTTTCCCAGTCTGTCATCAAGCACTTGGCTAAAAGTTTAATTCTCTGATCACATTAAGTGCATTGGGAAGGTGTCATTTCAGTGTGAAGATGGCTATAAAAGGCTGTCAGCAAGGAGATGCTCCTTGTTTTTCATCCTCGGCGTCCTGCGACGGCTCAGGTTGCTCCTTTATATAAGATGATGGGTATTTGTGACAGCTCATTTCACCACCCGGACATAGTCATTGTCTCACACATCTCTTAACAGCATGAAATGAAGCAAGTGACAGGTCATACCACAGAGGCACAAACACGAGCAGTATTATACTTCAGAAGATCTTATTGATTATCTCTTTAATCCTGTGCCTTCTGCTTTAATTTTGTTGCGACGTGGGGCTCCAAGCCATTTAAACCACAGCATATTAGCATAAATTTATCCTATTTAAGTGGCGCGTTCGTGTAATTTGTAATCAAAAGTAGATACTGTGTTTTATTGAAATTGTATTATGAATGAAAATACACAACATCTGAAAAAGATGGTCAAGAGTAAAAATGAAGATATTATTGTTTGTCAACAATTGTTTCGCTCAAAAATACTCGAATAGGAAATGTGGGTGCCCTCAATTAAAGATTTGATAGACTGGAACATCGTCTAATCATCCATTGTGATGACCATTTATTCCAATGAGGTCGCAGGCATTCTGGTGCCTATCCCTGCTGTCCCTGATCCAGCTGTCAACACAATTACAATTACAATTACAATTGCAACACAATTAATGAGCAATACAAAAAAAAAAGACACAGCAGGAACATCTCAAGTCAGCCATCACAGATGGGTGCAAAAGGGAAAACCACATCATTGGTGAAAGGCCAGAGTCATCTGCACCGAGGAAAACAAACATCAGTGCTGGATCAGGGAGGCAATTGAAATCAGGAAGCGGGGTCCGTGGACCATCAACAGAGATGAGGGAGCTTATGTGCTCTCCACTACTTGGAGTAGTATCCTGGATTTGACAGCAGTAGGCGTGATCCATCCGTCAAAATGACAGGGGAGTCACACCTCCATGAAACATCAGTTGACAAAAAAGGACGCATCACGGATCATTATGTGACACTCTGAAGAAGGCGAAAGATAACACCGAAACACTTCAGGTAAAACCTCTTAGAAATTTTAAGATTTTAAAGATTTTTTTAGTCATTCACTGTCTGATAAAAAGGAAAGCGACAGTTGATTTCAAACTACAGACAGAACAACTCACACTTAACATTTTGGAAGGAAACTGGAATACCCAGGAAAAAGCCATTCAGGCATGGGGAAGAAATGCAAACTCGATGCTGGAAGGCCGGAGTCCAACGCAAGCCTGCATCCTCTGCACTAAGAGGCGGACATGCTAACCATTCAGCCACTGTGCTGCCTCTACTGGAACTAAATCCTTTCAAAATTTCTTGCGGGGGGGCACAATGATATCCTAATCACACATGGTTGCCGGCCAATACAGTTTAGCACCAATATACAGTAATAAATTAATAGCTCCAATTTAGCAGTGATATCACTAAACAAAGAGTAAATGCCCCCTGATCCAAAGTAAGCCTATTGATGTTCATAGCGTTGGAACGTGGTTGAGGTGGTCTCTCAGCAACCCACACACAGTCAGGCTCGGGTAGTGACTGAATGTGTGTACCAGCATTTTGTATTCAGAAAACTTAAAAAATAAAAATGGATGATGAGAGTGGATCAAAAATTGTACTTGTAACTTTAAATGTAGAAAAATTCATACAATCCAGGTGCTCCTTGAACTTGGTGGGCTGTGTGTTGTGGAGAAAGCAGCCCTTGAGGTGTTGGACTCCTCCAAGGCTGCTTTTTGTTCATGATTTTTCAAAACCATTACGGACAGAGTTTATGGGCACAGCCAAGTCGTTGAGAGGGTCCAGATTGGTGGCCTCAATATTGGATCTCTGCTTTTTGCAGATAATGTGATGATGAAGGTGTATGATGACATTAAAGGCATTTTGTTCTATTTTACTTCATACCCTGATCTCATTAGGCCGGTTCAAAGCCTGTGACATGGTTTTGATGGAAATAAGCACCCCAAGTCCAAGACTAGTGTCCTCAGTCACAAATGGGTGTAGCGCCCTTTACAGGTCGCTGCATCATCCAATGCAGTTAATTCAAATGATCAGGATCGTTATCCAGCTTCTGCTGACCTTGCTGATGAGCTGATCATTTGAATCAGGTGTGTTGGGAGGACAAAGATCTCAAAAAACATACAGAATAAGACCTCGAGGACCAGGTTTGGACAGACCTGCTCAAGATAGTCAAATCAATCAATTCAAATCAGCAAATTTGCTTCTATTCTCAACAAGCAGTTCAGATGGAAAGGTATGCCCAAATGGCACAGAAATTAGCCAGCTACAGATGTAAAAACATAGCTAATGTATATTGATGTCAGTAAAACACGCAGCATGTAAGCTTTATTATCCCATAACATGATTTAATTACATATGCACATAATCGCATGTAAATATGCAGGCAAGAATCAATTGACTCCCCAGTAACATCCATGATTAATTTGTTCATGCGGTTTCATTTTCTCGGGCAAGCGATTCAAACATGGTTTAGTTAGTATTTCACAATAAGCTCTTATAACTCCAATAAAGTATAACATGGTTTCAACAGGTCTCTTGGTTGTTGTTGTTGTTTTTTTTTTTAAGGTGACATAAATTTGTGGCTAAAGCTTGATCTGTTTTCAAATTTTAGAGGTATTTCTTGATTGCAGTGCTGGCAGTTAACTCTTCCCTAGATTAGAGTGGGCAGGGGCTCAGCATATTGAAGGTACAGTATGTTGTGGGAAATGCAAAAATGGAAGTCTTTAGGTGAAAATCTAAAGAAATATGAATTTGCACAGACCAACTACTGTAAATGTAACATTCTATGAACATTTGAAAAATAACGGATTCATGTTTTAGCTAGTCACATATTGTCATAGTCTTGATAGTTTGGATAACATTACCAAAATCTATACTCGAGACATTCATTAATGTACTTAAAGTTGTTTAATTTATTTGCCTAAATTGTTATGTAGAGGGGGCATCAATCTGTTTGTGAGGTCAAGCTGTTTGTGAGGTTGAAAGGACAGCCAGCAAATGGGGGCTTGCCTGCGCAGTGCGTGCAGCACAAGAGGAGGAATGGAAGGCAAGCGCAGCATGTGCGCTGCCGAGGAAGGATCATAACACTGCTGGAACGTAAATACTGTAGGTGACTATCCAGATGAGAACAGTTGTCTAGTGGAGCTGTTTCACGTACTCAGTAAAAATGAGAAAAGCTATGTAGAGGTTGCAGAAGCAGAAAAGGAAGCCTGGCTCCGAAAGAGACAATTTACGGCTGCATCAGTCTCCCACAAGAGATAGGAACACCAGAATCAAGGAGGGTAGAGTGTGCAGGCAACGCAAAATGTGCTTTGGAGGAAAATGTGATTAAATCAAATACTTGCACCTTGGAACAACACAACAGAAGTGGAGTGAGGTAACTTTGTCCATCACGCAAGGTCTCATATACATACACAAATGGCTAAATGGGCTGCCTGAGGTGGAGGCAGATGGGAAAGACATTTGTGAAGTCAGACTTGGAAAAATCAAAGAAATCGGAATCTGGAATCAAGCTCTAAATTTAAAATAAAATTCACAACCATAATCGTTGCACTAAAACTAATCTGAATTAGAAATGTAAAACGAGAAACTAAAAAGGTACAGGCAGGGAATAACAATAAGTTTTCCTGGCAAAAGGAGAGCTTGGCCAACAAGGTTGAGGGCAACCTTGAGAAAAAGTGATGGCCTCCAAGCGAACTTTATGCTTTCTACTGGGTCTTTGTTTGCTCCGTTTATTCTGGAATTAGGGGATTCACTGTGAAGGAGTGCACACAAAAGGTAGGTGGATCCATGCTTAGAAATGAAGGCAAGATTCAAAAGTTTTATTGTCATACAGTATGCATATAAGACGGAATGAACAGAAACCAAGGACTAAACAGACACACTGAATTAAATGAGGCCATCTGAAAGGAAATGTATGTAGGAATTTTCGATGATTATGAAAATTAACCTGAATGTAAACACTAGCAACATCCAAAAAAGCCTAAAATTACCAAAAGTTCTTGTGCTTTTAGCTGGCAGATTTTTGCTACTGAAAGCGCTTTGTGAATTAACAATGACAAGACTGGATCCTATGTCAGACGTTTTGACCGACTAATAAATCACATGTATGTATTATTGTCACAGAAAATGGTGCCAGACAATAAAGTAAGGTATGTTTCGGGGCATGTACATTTTGAATGGTTCTGGAATAAAAAAAAGAAGCAAAAGTTAATTCTCGATGGAGAAAAACAAACACATTAAGACTTAAAAAAGCAAATGTAGGTTAAAGAGTATGACAAACTGTGACAAATCCTGAGAAACAAGGAGAAAAGTGTCCGCCTACGATACATGTCTGAGAGGTATTCAATGGCGAGGAGGGAACGTATTTTGACACCATGAATTAAATTCTGGGTCAAAAACCCTGTGATTACATTGCTCAATTCCAATTTTATTTGTAGAGTAATAAAAGGAGACAAGCATATGTGACATGTTTGTTTTGCACTTTTTCGAGATATTCGCTTAAAAATGATTATAATTGCAGCTTACAACTAAAGAGATTGGACTGATATAGGTACTGATGCAATGATTACTTGTGAAGTAGTCAATTACTCAATTAATTGGTAATTATTTTTGTTTTTAATTATTTATTTTTTTATACTCAAAAATACATTCTCTCAGATCAAATCAGCAAACACATTATTAAAAAAACAAACAAAAAAAACAACAAAGACATGCGTCACACGGCAAGCAGACAGAACTAAACAATACTCGGCAACATGAAACAAAACTGTCGACACTCCTTACAAAGTTGGCACCTCAATTGAAGTGCTAGGTTTTTATGAGACGCCAAAAGGAGGTGGCGTAGGGGGAAGAGGGGGGTGGGGTGAGGGTGCCTCTCTCTTGTGGTGGTGGGGAGCAAACATAAATCTTCTTCAACAATCAGTTTTCCATCATACTTATTCACAGGGGACATCTCAAAGTGGTCCTTACCCTTTCTGTCAATGGCTGCCCTCATCTATCAATTTCATAGAGAATTATACCTCAGATCGATGTAGTTCATGACCGGGAAGCATTTGTTGAGGAAGAGAACCTTAAGGTGGTGGGGAGGAAATGTGTTTCTTCTCCTTGTCAAGATATTGCGGTGTCGTTTGCCTGACAATTTCATTCAAACTAACTATTCATTTTATATTTACATGTGAGACTAAAGAATGAATGCACACAAATTATACCATTGATGTCCTGAAGCTGGTGTTTATTTCACTAATACATAAAACAGTTTGAAACCCCCGAGTGAAATGTATCAATTGTGACTACACAAACATAGCCCACGCAACACATGGCATTGTTTGGCCATGTTTCTTATTTGTACTAATATTGATGATATACATTCAGAGCACTGGGATGATGCATATCATTCAAAAAAATAAATCAATGTTTTAAACAGAGGTTTAAACTGAATAGAAGCATACCCGATAAGGAGTGTGAAGGACAAGTCCTTGTCTACCATTATGGAATATTTAGCAATGCCATTACACGCCCTCTGACAAAGATATTCAGGCTGAATAATGGAGCGCCGAAGAGCTTTAGCACAATGCATAATTGCCCCTGCTGAAATATTGATGAATTAAATTAGGGGGTGGGATCAAATTCATAAATCAAATTACAGTACCCTTTGCTTCTGTACACTTAGCTGATCACTCTTCAAGTCTCTTTTAAACTGCACAGGGCAGCTAAAGTAAATGAAGTAGGCATAATTATGTGTATCTTCTCACTCATGCATTGTCTTTGACAACCATTAGCTACAAACTAATACTGGTTAAGTCTCAGTAAAACTGAATTATTAAATCTGTCAGCCAATATCCCATTACTGCCTCCCTATGAATAGTTGATTTGATTTTGCACAATTGACAAAGCTTATCGTCTGTTCACATCCTGTCCATTCATTGCAGTCTCTTTTCAGTAGGGTTTAATGACCTGTCATAACCGTCTGTTGCAAAGACCAGTGGAAGAAGAGGGATTAGTTTGACTTTTTCATTCAGCCGCACCTGCACATTTCAAATGATATCCAACTCAGAAAATGGATCAAAAACTTTGATTTAGCAAAGATAATAGTTAGAAAGAGCATAATGGTCGATTAAGTTTGCACAATTGGACAATGGGGTCCGTTGTCCATGACACTATTGGTCACAAACAGTATAGTAATTAATGAGTTATTGTGTCCAAAAAAAACCTGAAACAAATTGAAGTGCACACTTTGGATAAAACAAGCAACTGTATTGATGTAATCTCAATGAGTTTGTTCTCAGAAGAATTACATTTCTGTTCAAGAATGTTGTGCTGCAGCTAAAGATAAGTTTAGACCATCATAAAAACATTCAGTATGTTCAAAATAACAGATAATTCATCTGTAGTTTCCCCAGATATCATTCAAGAACATTTTGAAATACCTCCCAGGTGGGCATCCAACCTTTATTATGGCCATAAAGACCTAAAGAATTGATCAGCTCAAGTAACACTATTCTCTTTTGTACAGCACAAATGTATTGCACCGCTCATATTGGTCTTTGAAATGCAAATCCTTCTCCTTGTCATGCAGTAACACAAACACACACTTAAAACATTAAGTTTGCTTTGTGGACCAGGCCCGTGAGGGGTATTGGCATGTACATGAGATTGATGAAAATGACTTAGAAAGCATTTATTTCCTCTAATACCACTGAAAGAAGAGAGTGCACTCAGGAGATATTTGATCTGAATTAGGGAAACTGATGAAGCAATTGATTAATTGGAATTCAAGCCATCAGTCACCGGAGCCATCAGCACCATCCTTTACATTGCAAACAATCAGCTGATGGCCCAATTGGACACTGAGTATTAATACGCAGGAGTCAATACGATACTGCCATGTCACCACCAACCCTTACTGACAGTCACAATGACACATTTATTCCCTACCAGAGCTGATTCCTCATATTTTGGAATTCCCACATGTATTCAATACATCATATTTATTTTTAATCAGATAGGAGAAGCAGTAGGCTTGAGCTGAAATTGATCATTTTTCCTTCTTTACAATTAACAGATTTTTAACAGATTTTTCAAAACAAACTGTGATAATTGTGCTGAAGTATCGATTGTTAAAGTTAAATGAGGTACATAAGCAGCACATCCAAAATAATTTACATAAAAGTTGGTGTCAGTATGTATAGATCATATAATGGAGCAGTATGAGAAGTTCTGCCTTTTAATGCTGCGTGCACACCTAATGCTACGTGCACACCGAACGCGAAAATCTGCGTCGCTACGCTCCTTCGCGGGGCTTTCTGTCGCTGTTGTACTTATTGTCCACTTTTTTGCTACGCAAGGAGGGGGGAGGGGAGTGGAGTGAGCTTGCTGTGTACTTGGTAAAAAGTGGACAAAAAGTACAACAGCGACAAAAAGCCACGCGAATTAGCGTAGCGACACAATTTTTGCGTTAGGTGTGCACGCAGCATAAGAATTAACATCCAAATTTTGGATTACGGTATGTTTGAAATTGTTTTCAACTGCCCTCAATTGTGGCGCTCAATAATGAGACAAAGAATATTGGAAACATCTGTATTTAAATGTAGCCTTTTACATGACTGCAAATTACATGACCGCTACAAGAATATCTATTATGTTAAGTGATCACTCTCATTTACCAGCTACCACCAACTTACTTTCCAATCCCCAGCTCTCACCCTGTCAAAAGCACTGCACAAGCAACATGGTTGAGGCAGAACAATCTGATACAGTTCCTGCATTGATGTCATTGTGGAGGGATGCCTAATAAATCCATTTATCCAAGACCATAGGTGAGGACAGGAAAGCAGATTGTCTTGTAAATAAGGAGCTTTGCCTTTCGACTCTGCTTTTTCTTTACCATGACAGACTGGTACAGAGTCCGCATCACAGCAGGCACTGATCTGCCTGTCAATCTCCAAGGTTACTGAAACTCCTCCATTTGGTGCAGGGCCTCATCCCTGACCCGGAGCGGGCTCTCTTTTCTGACTGAGGACCATGGACTCAAATTTGGAGGTGCTGATCTTCATCACTCCAGTGAGAGTTGGAGATCATGGCCTGAAGTAGCCAAGTCCACCACATTAACTGCAAAAAGCAAAGAAGCAATGCTGAGACCACCAAACCAGAAACCCCCAAACGCTGGCTGCACCTCAAATTCTGTCCATAAAGTTAACGAACAGGGTCGGTGAAAAAGGACAGCCTTGGCAGAGTCCAACCTTCACTGGAAATGAATTTAACTTACTGCTAGCAATGCAGACCAAACTCTGACATCAGTCATACAGGGACTTAACAGCTCAGATCAGGGGGTCTGGTACCCTGTACTCCCAAAGCACACCCTAGAGAACTCCCCCAGGGACACGGTGAAAAGCCTTCTTCAGATCCACAAAACCCATGAAGACAGGTTGGGCGAAGTCCCATGCAGCTTCAAGGGCCGTGCTTAGGGCATAGAGCTGGACCACTGTTCCACGGCTGGGAGAAAAAACATTCTGGTCCTCCTGAATCTGAGGTTCGACTTTCTCTCCAGCACTCCTAAACATAGTGTCATGTGTCTTGCTAACTGTTCTTTTGCTTTGGTTGTGGAAGCAGAGTACTTTCCGTGATGAGGGGGGCCAAGTTGGCGACTGCAAACCTGAGCCATATCTGTCATCAGGGGCCTTCTTAGGTGCAACCAGAGCAGGAGAACCACGCCGCGTGACTCCTCGTGATCTAAGTGTTTTTCCAGTACCATTATTCTCAGCAGTGTTTCCCGTATGTGTATGCTTTGCAGTCTTATTTGTTGTACTTTCATGCTCTGAGATTCCTCTGATGATTTGGTCTTTCTGTTGTTATTTTAGTGAAGTTCTCCTGTGGGCTCCACTCCTCTCACTCTGTTTTGGTGTGTATTTTGTAGACAGATTCCAAAATCCAAAAGCAACATCCTTTTTGTCCATGGAATGTTGTACAGACATGTCAACCAGTAGAGCCGCAAAACATCCACAGCCTTCAAGAACTACTGTCAGAGTTCATCGACCCCCAGGGCTTTGCCACCAAGGTGTATTTTGAACATCTCGGGGACTTCAGCCTCAGAGATGGGAAAGCCCTCCTTGGAGTTTCCAGGTTCTGCTTCTTCAAAGAAAGACGTAGAATTGAGGAAGTCCTCAAACTATTCTGGCAACTGGCTTATGACGTACATAGTGCACTGACTCCCGTCTGAGAGAGGACTCAGCTAAACATTCCCAGCAAACCCTCAGGATATGTTAGAATCTGCCTGGTCTGACCGGCATCCTACTTCACCATCGAAGCCAACATACCACCAGATGGTGATTGAGAGCTCTGCCCCTCTCCCTACCCGAATGTTCAAAACTTGCTGCAAGTCCAAAGATACAACCACAAAGTTGATCATCGAACTGCGGCCTAGGGTGTCCTGGTGCGAAGTGCGCATATGGACACCCTTATACAGTGAGCCCCCCCATTTACAAACTCCCTGTTTTACAAATTTTTCATCTTACAAACGTGGAACGCGGCGTTTTTTTGTCCCCCTCTTACGCACAAACCTTTCGTCTTACGAACAATCCAACATGCCGATCAGTGTGTCCGCACTATTTTTTTCGCTTTGCTGCATCAACAAAAGTAACTACTCTTGCATGTCACGGATATGCTATTGGTCTTATAAGGTCACAGTCACGGTCTCAGTCACGGAGATGCCGATATGCTATTGGTCGATTAAGGTCATAATTCACAGTCTCAGTCACGGAGATGCCGATATGCTATTGGTCGATTAAGGTCACAGTCACAGTTTCAGTCACGGAGATGCGGATATGCTATTGGCTGGCGTCACGTCAATCACAGAAATGCCGATATGCAATTGGCCAAACGCCTTCATCTAGCTTGATGTCACAGCTGGTCGGTGTGTTGTGAAGACTTTGCAAACTTTATCTGTTAGACATGGCTTCTAAAATTGCAAGTGGCGGTAAAGGAAGAAGTAAGAAGATGATGACAAGAGAAACGAAGCAGGAGATAATTAAAAAAATACGAAGGAGGCGCACGCATAGTTAACCTTGCTAGTGAGTATGGCCGTAACTGCTCGGCAATCTTCTAAAGGCAAGACTTTCCTTGCCAGGGGACGGACCTCGGTCAACAACAAAATGGAGAGGCTTCTTCCTTTATGGATTAAAGAGAAGGAAATCGCCGGTGATATGTTCTCGTTTGAGAAAAGTTCTCATTTAAGAAAATAAATAAATAAATTCTGCGGGTTCGTCTTTGCTCCCCTCCGCCTCCACCCAGCTCAAGTTAGGTCGCCCCAAAGGTAAATGTCATTTTTCCTTTGTATGTTTATGTTATTTAATTTAACTGTATAGTAGATTATGTTACTAATTTTTAATACGTGTATAAAGTCGTGATGTTTTTACCTAAGGTTTTTCCACGCGTTGCACGCATTCACTAATTAACATAGGTGTGGATTGCCCGTCATACGAGCAATTCGAGTTACGAGCAAAGCCGCTGAACGGATTAAGTTTGTAACACGGGGACCCACTGTACTTCTATTTTGAAAATAGTGTTCGTTATGAACAGGCCAGACCTGGCTCCACAGCAGGACCTCAGTAACGTTCGTCCGGGAAAGGGAAAACCAGATCCAATATTTTTTTTCATCACAAAGGCTCTGTGAGCCATGCTTAGTCGAGTTCCTCACCTAGCACCAGGGGCTTCTAAGATCACTGGGACACGCAATCTCCTCCACCAGGATAAGATGATGGCTCATGGGTGGGTCCTAATGTATTTTGAAATATATGTTTTTTTCCAAATGAAATTGTCAATGAGTGAGATGACTATTTTGTGCTGTAACCAGACTCTGATATTGTCAGGAATTTTTTTATGATGAGCTTCTGATATGATGATTATAACACAGTTATTGTCAGTTTACAGGGAAACAAAAAATGTTTTGAGATTTCATTTACAGCATTTCCACGTGCTGAAATGTAATTTCCAAAGGCCACTAATAATTTTTTCATGCTTTGGCACAGACTCACAGTTGCAAACATGAATCACAGACAGGTTATATGATTCACAGAGGCCATTGTTCTTCTCCAATAGTCATTACAGAGGCCTATCATTGCACCGTCAAGCCCTCCTTTCAATGACAGTGCTGACGTTTTCCCACTTGGCCCGAGCCTCCTTCTGAATAGGAAAGCCAGCAAAGAACCCCCATCCCTGATCCCCCCCCCCCCCCCCCCCCCCTCCGTGCAAGCATACACACACATACACACATTTTGCTCAAGAAGTTTGTCATTAGATGAAATAGCACAGCGTTGTAATGAAATCTACAGGCCACATCGATAGTGTTTTACTGTTGCCAGTTTGCTTTGCTCCATGCTTTTTCTAATTTAGTTGTATGGTGTTCAGCACAGCAGGGCCAGTAATGTTTGCTCCTGACTGCTGTGTAAAGACAATCATACTGATAACATTGACAATTTTGGATGATGTCGGACTAGTGCTGCCAAGTGATTAAAAAATGAGATTAAGTAAAATCTATAATTAATTGGTCAAACTAATCTCATTTTATTTGACCAAATCCAAAAAAAAACCCCTCAGAGAATAACATTCAACCAAAATTTCTTTTAATTTACATACATTGTGTTAATCAATGACGGATCAAAAGATTGGTGTATAGCAACAAAAAATTGACTTCAGTCATTTAATTTCTTTAACATATGCACTAACCGTTTTGCTTTTGCTGTATTTGAAACTAGTCCTAAGTGCTAGTTCAACCTTTAATTTTGACCATCAAAAGAAATGGTGCCGTTTTCTTTTATGAGTTACCAATTATTAGGAATTAACATTGAAATAAAACAACATCCATGCTGTCTGTTGCAGTCATGCTCAAATACATGTGCTCTTGAGTTTAATTTGAGAAAGAACTTTGCTACGGCTCGCTAAATAAGCATCTTTGTTGCAATGCTTTGTTTATTTAATTTGCACAAATGGGAGCATACCAATAAAGCAATTTTATTTTATTCTACCGTAAGATGTACCTCCAGTCGTACCTAGGTACTTTGCATTTATTAGGCAGGCTAAACCCAGCTACTTCTGTGGTACGCAAGGTAGTTCTTACAAAGAATGCTTATCACTTTATCAAAGGTGCCATCTGGGCACTTTTGGGGTCTAATACCTTCCTCCACCTCTCCGACTACACCATGCCACATAATCATGACAGACAGCCTATTAGTGTCCACTTCAGGGCGTTATTTGTTTTCCAACCCCCAACAACTCTAGCACAAGAGGCCTGATCTAATCAGCATACAAGAAATATAATGTTAGAGATTATAGTCTAAAACATGTAACAAGTAAAAAATGTGCAATCATATAATCAGTTATTTTGATGCCTCTATTTAATGCTGTGTATTCTCTCTTGCTCTCAAAAATGCAAATGCAAAAAGACAATAAAAACGTTAAAAACTGTACTTTGCATGTAAACTTTCTCTCATTTTGTTGTAATACTGTTTTATTTTGCCAATCATACCTGTTTGAATAAACTCTGCATAAGCATCAGACATGAGATGGAAAAATCAATGAATGAGAATCGAAAGGGAAAGTTAAGAATTTTGATGTGTTTTAAAGGATGTGACTTTAGATGAAAAAATAAAATGAGTCATTTTAAATGGGCATGTCTTTCTCTTTAAAGAGTTTCATTCATCTAAGAAATAATTATTCTAGTATTTAATTAATGACCAGACAACCTTTTTTTCCCTCTTTTATTTTGGCACTTAGTATAGTTTGACAGTTAAGCAGCAAAGTTTATTTCTCTCAGTCCTTTCCAATGATAAATGTGCATTGCATGCTTCTGCAGTAACATTTAAATTATATTTACATGTAGCGCTATTCTTTTGCATTAGATAAACTGAAAATACACGTTTGCTATGATTATGGAGCACCATCCAAAATTTTACTTTTTCCACCTTTTGCCAACACATAAAACAGTTCATTTCAAATTTTGCATTAAAAAATGCACACAGTTTTGCTATGCTTTCATATGAACATTTCCCCAAATCTTCATACAAATGAATTATTCAACCATCTAAATTTTTAATCATCAATCAAACATTTGAGCACATTTACCGTTTAAAGTACAACATAATAGATTTATAAATATGCAGCAAACAGCAATAGTGGGGAAGCAACATAGAAACTGAACAGTTAACTCACAATGGGAATGTGTGTTTAACCCAGCCAGCTTCAGTGAACTCCCACACTTAACCAGTCTTTTGATCAAAAAGCAGCATCTTACCAGCTGCCTTTTAATACTCATGCTGATGATTCAGTCCTGCACAATCTGTTCCATTGCAGCAGTAGGCTTGCACATGCAAAGCCCCTTTGCTTCACTGTATGTGATAGCAGTGTTTGTTTACCTTCGGTTTGCTTTTCACTGAGGCTGGGTAAGACGTCTTCAGTGCTTTGGGCAAAACTATTACTTCACTCTGCTCCTCTTTGCTCATTTCTATGTTGCACTGCTATTAATTTTAATACATTGGTCTCTCCTTTTTTCAAATCAGCTTTGATGTGTTGTTTAGGTGGGCCCCAAAGAATGACCAGTGTTAGCCTAATGGTAGGCCTATCCCCAACTGTAGTTGTACGGCTGGTTAACTGGGCAAGATTCTTTGTCAGAGTTGTGTAAGCCTCTAATTTTGGTAGGAGAGGCTGAAGAAACAGTGAGCAAACCTCAATAGACAGGCTACGCAAGAGAAGCATTCACTCGCTGTGAGCGTTTCCTCAGATGATATCAAAAACACCCCTTTGTCTGCCTCTCATCAAAATCCCTGTGCAGAAATGGGGAGTGTGATTATGAGGAGAAAGATTAAAGTTTTTTGGAGTGGGAATCTTTGGCTGTCTCACAATTCGATTCGATTGCAATTTTGGGCTGTCTGATTCGATTCAGAATCGATTTTCAATCCTCAACGATTTTCAATTCACACAAGAGGAAACAAAACAAATTAGAACAAGATACATTGTCATTTCATTTTCCAAAACATTATTTTATTAATATGTTAAATACCGTATTTTCAAACTGTTGCCCAAATGAAAAATATTAATATTTATCTTTATATTTATGATAGATAGATAGATAGATAGATAGATAGATAGATAGATAGATAGATAGATAGATAGATAGATAGATAGATAGATAGATAGATAGATAGATAGATAGAAATGAACTTTTCAAGATATGAATTTTCAAGTAGATAGTACGGGTAAAGTTAAGGGGAAAAAGTTGGAAGCATTATCAGTCACAATTGTTTTTAACAATAATTAGTACAGTAGAGACATTATTTGTATTTATTTGCATAGATTGTTTTGTATTGTTGACTCACTTTTTGCTTTATGTTGTATTTAATATTTTTTCTTGGTTAACTCATTTATTTCAATAGTTCCTACCTTAACACCAAAGTGAAACTTTCCAATCCGCACTGAGACGAGTGTAAGCTTTACATAGCAAGACAGCAAGCTAAACTTTGAAGTGATGATGAAAGACGTCCTCATAGTACTTTGTGGCTTTCAAAACACATAGCATCAACAAGTGAAACTAAAAATAAAGAAGGTAACTCAAATCAGCCATTTTTTTCAATAGCACACATTCACAGCAGGTGTAAAAAAAAGAAACTTAAACTAGCTGACAATTCGACAGCAATTACTTTATGTGTCACTTTAGCTTTTAAACATGACCATAACAATTTACCAAGCAACATTATGCATATAAGCATTGACGCTGTAGGATATCAATACTGGTCTCTATCGGCATGGATTCGATTACATTCTTTTCCCCAACTGTATACCTTGCAGGCTCGAAAGCTCACCAAGGTTCCTGTTTGCACATTTTGCAGCAAAATAAAAGCATTGCAAGAGTAGTCTGGAAGAAATTACTGTACTCTAACTGAAATGATGGGTACACACCAAATGCGATTGTGGCGAAAAAGCGGACAGGTTTGTATTGTAGTCAATGGAGATTGCCCGATGAACGCCAAAGGAGCGACGTGAGACGCCGCGCGGCGTGAAATTTCACCTGTCACGTGAAGTTAAAAAAATGTAACTTCTGTCGGGTGTCACGTCGTGACAGCCAATCAACTTCGGGAAGGTTCATTGTATCACACGGGGGCAGGAATGAATCATGGAGGCCGCTTTGTAGTCACCGGGAAAGCTAAACTCTCGGTCCTCATAGGCACATTTGTTTCTTGGGTCATTTATCATTTTCAAACTAGTACTTTTAGAAGTTGCTTGTATTTTAGATAAGAACAGAAGGTGGGTCATTTCCATGGAGGTGCTGCGGTGGGGCAGGATCAAGCAGGTTCTTCTTTAAAATGAGCTTAAATTATCTAGTCAGGTCTCGTATATATATATATATATATATATATATATATATATATATATATATATATATATATATATATATATATATATATATATATATAAGGTGAAGATAAGCAGCTCTAGAAAATGGATGTATGGATTATCAAGACTATACATTTTATTTTTGGGTCAACAAAAATAAAAGCTCACTGTTTGCTTAATTTAATAGAATGTTACTTTCCAAATGAGCTTATTTTCACTAGTCAGATCCATTTAAGCACCTCCTAAACGATACATACAGTACACTAGGCATGCTTGGGCTCACAAATGAGCATTTGAACATATGTAACACGCCCAGTCAATCCGAGCTCTGAAGCCAAGTTGCCATCTGGTCAGAACATGATCATCATAAGCAATCTTCCCACTCTTACTGGCACTGATTCACGAGACCAACACTCAAATTACCCTCATCATGCCAATAGTAGAGCACAAATCCAAACAGGCCAAGTGCCACCCACCAGTGCATCTCATGGATTCTGCAATCACCAGATAAATGTGTCAATGACATGTAATAGAGCTTTCTAGTGAGATACAGTACATTTATAAACATGGGCAATGGCTTCGCAAAACAAATGCTTTTATGTACTAGTAGGCAAAACTCATTTGAGTTGGTGAAAGGATGGTTGTACCCTAAATCATCTGTCAACGTTATCATATTGATTAGAGTTGAAAGTACATGACCTTTTAAATGATCAATAAACAAAAATAGTCAGTGACCTCCTAGAATACAACCATTGCTGTTCATACAAACATTAACGAAAACAAAGAATACCAGCGCGATTCATGGCTTTCTAAATCGAGCTGAAGTTTCCAAACCCTGTCTCATGATTGAGATTTCATCAGAGAATCTCTGACCATTGATCCGGTGACCCCTATTAGGTATAAGCCTGGTGGCTCAACATTGATCCATCTCCCTGCTCATTTCCCTTTCTTCATTTTAATTTAGCCATTTCTAACTCATGCTAATGTGACTTCTCTGCTGTATGATCATGGACCAAAGGCCTCAGCACTGCCGGGTGCCAGGAAGGGTCACTGTCAATTATATCCATTTAATACCTACTTATGTCTGAAACGACATCATCCTACTGAGGTCACACGGACTTCGCCCTGCACTTTATCCAATAATCTCACGGAATATAGGCTTGGATATTCCTAAAGATCAATGTGATTAACAAGGGGGCACAAAATGCATTTGATTATAGATGTAATTAGTACAGGCTTGAGCGGACTTTCTCCTTTGCCCAAAGAAGCAAAATCCACTTAGTATCAAAAATACCTCCACTTTGAGATAATTTTTGCAACTGATTACCACCATAATGTAATTAGTATCACTAATGTTGCGGAATTAGGGCTGATATACATAATACTCATACCTAAGTTTGACATAAAAATAACTGAATTAAGTGTGCCTGACTGCAAAGAGAGAGTTAATTTACCACTACAGACAGTGGCTCACGCTGGACTGGTTTATTCACTCTTGATATACCTAAAGAAAGAAGTAGTTCACTTGGTTTCATGTCTCTGTGAAAGGGGGTACCGTGATTGCATATTAGCCTCTTAATAATACTCCCACAGACTCTGAGAATATCAGGCATGGGTGATGTTACTACACTGGTGATCCATGATGACATTAAAACACCTCCCAATTAAATTTGTAATTAAAGTCAACTTTTCTTTTTACAGTATCGGGGCCCCACAAGTAAATGAAAACATCAAAATGATAGCATACAATATGTTAGTATAAAAATCAAATGCCTGCTATGGACTTAGAGCTAAATATTTACAAGAAACCACATAGGTTCAGTGGTTGTAAAGATCAGTTCCTTGTTGAGAACTGCCATAGCTTCCTTTGCAAACCTGTTGCTAGAGATTTGAAAAGGGAAGAGACAAAATGACAGGAATAATGAGAGTTTCTGTTGGCTGTATTAAATTGCATTGTCCTGAAACTCAAGCTTGCATGCTATCAGGGTACAGACACTTAAGATGGCAAGATAGCTATGATGATGGTCTTTTTTTTTTTTTAAATATCCACAGGTTGTACTTCACAACATGGGATGTGGCACTTATTTCCATGACCAAAACTATTGAAGCGTTGATACCGAGTAGTGACTTTTGCAACTTATCGTCCCCAGTTTTAAGTTTTACGAATGGCTTCATCATTCACGCACAAAACGGGAAGTGGCTAAGACATCAGCTTTGCAGGCACCCGTAATTAAAAAAAAAAAAAAAGAAAAAGTACTTTTTTTCAGGACTTTCAACCCCCCCTCAAAAAAACAAACAAACAAACAAAAAAACAACAACAATGTTTTAGTTCCATCAAAACTCACATGACAATTATAGGTCAGTATATCTGAGAGTGCCGTGGAAAAATGGAAAACAGAGGCTAGCATAAATTCCCTTTTAGTGCGTCACAAAACCACAGTAAAGGCACATATGCAAAAGCCTTCTGTTTCCCATCATTTTGCTGTGTAAGGGTAGTTAAATGTAGGTGGAGGAATCATATATCAAAAGCTACAATAGTCAAACATTTTCTGTTAATAAAGTAGGAGTGCACAGCACCTGAAATCTCCAGTAGTGAGTGATTGGCATTGCGAAAATTGCATACTGTATCTAGTATACAGTATGTTTCGATGCATGATGCTTAATGACAAAAGAGTATTCATTTATATCTGTATTCTATATCTGAGAAATCTGTATCCTCAATTTTAAGGTAATATACGAGGGCTGGGCAATTCCGGGCCTCGGGGGTCGGTGTCCTGCATGTTTTTTTTTCAGTTTTCTCACACCTGGTTCAAATGATTTGGATTAGAGCTTGTTGATGAGCTAATGGTTTAAATCAGGTGTGTTGGGGAGAGAAAACTGGAAAACATGCAGGACATTGCCCACCTCTGGTATATACCCTCAGTTCTATGGTATATACCTTCAGTCTCCAAATCAGTGTTTCTCAACCTTTTTTCAGTGATCCTGTGAAATATTTGTTTCCGCCAAGTACCCCTTAACCAGGGTAAAGCATTTTTGGTTAAAAAGAAAAAAAAAAGACCCCAAACATGCCATAAATGTCTGATGCATTAAACTTTAGAACCTTTCAAACTTAATTTGTATTGGTCCACAAGAAATGATCAACATAAATTGTCCTCTTTTGGATCGTAGAAGCAGTATGTTATCTAAAGAAATCACTTAATTATAAATGTATCTACCAAAAATGATCAACATAAAGTGTCAGACCTGTTCTCAAAAAGAAACCATTATAAGTAAATTGTTGTCCACAGAAACATATTAAACATAAAGTGTCCGCTTTTGGGATTAAAGTATAAGTCTGGTCACAATAATAAATTATTAACTAATAAACACAGAGAAATATTAAACATAAAGTGTCCTCATGGTAGAGATCTGTTCACAATGACATCATGACAATGAGATTATTAACTTGACAGGTAACGAGAGGTACATAACAGATTAGGTCGAACCATTCTAGTATGGGAGAGAATCTGAGTTTTGAAATGAATGAAATTTAATAACCTACTGTACATAAACCTTATATTTTCTTGAAACATTTGATTACTTCAATAATTATTTTCAAATGATTTTGGCATGTTTGTTTTATTTAAAATCTTGAGTACCCCCTGGAGTTCCTTTAAGTACCCCCATGGGTACCCGTAGACCCCATTTGAGAACCACTGCTCTAAATCATCCCAATAATTTAATCATCTTTACCCAAATGAACTAAAGTGCCTTCAGTTTAGTAATTTGTGCATGTAGTTCGAACTGAGAGCATAGTTTTGTAGATTCAGGGCTCTTATAGGGTGGATAATTGTAATTTGGACTCTCTGCCAAAAAACATGTGGTGGGGTACACCCTGGGCTGAAGCCTAAAGCTTGTGTACAGACAACCAACCATTTACACGCAAGAACAATTTAGAGTCTTTATTTAACTTATGAAGCATATTTTTGGAACTTACTCAACACTGGGAGAACGTGCTAACTCCAAACAAAAACACTGGAGCCCAGTGTCCAATCCACACAACCACAGAACTGTGAAGAACAACCATAAAGAATCATTAGTTGTATTAATTATGTGGGAAAATTATAATGTTGTTTTTGTAATGTTTCTGTATTCTTTAAATGCAACATACAGTATTTACATGACTGTCCAAAGCCATACAAAGCACTTACCCATTTTACGGGTGAAAAAATGAGCAAGATGGGAAATCAAGTCCTGATGGACAGTAGAAGTAAAGCTGCCAAGACACAAAAAGCCAAGCAAGAATGATTTGTCAGCCATGGTAACAATGTTTGTCACAAATACCCTCTTTCTAGCCGTAGCTCAAATGAACGAAGTCCAAAAATATGGGATCACTGTGACTTATATTTGACGCTGTAACCTTAGAGCCGTCTGTATGAAATCATCTCTGTTGATTGGCTGTTTCTGCACTCTGCAGCATCTGATATGATTTCAAATGGTAACACATCAAAGCCATTTGTGTGAAGTAAGCGCAGTTTGCACACATTTAATTAAAATACTGATTTTTATCAGCATCTTGTTGATTGACATGAGCATACTGTTGTGAAAAAGATACTGTGGCTGTCATAGTCATTATGGATTTTTGTGCGTAAGGACCAGTTGAGAGAGAGGAGAAGTGTATTGAGGTCGACGTGGTACTTGCTATAAAATGCTCTTCGGCTGGCACAGCTGGAAAAGAAAGCAAAGGTTTGAATATATGTTGCTTTTACTTGGTTTTTGTGAATGATGATGATTTATCATGGTAAGTTATATATTGCAATTCCAATACAATAAATGAGAATAGGCTCGTGTCAGTTAATAGTTGATTGACCTTTTGACCTTTCAAAAGGAAGTGACAGGAGGTAAAAAGATGGACCTTCCTCATCTAATGGAGACGGAAAACAATTTTATCCAGAGAAGGTGGTTTTCACGTGGCCTTGCTGTTGGTCAAACAAAAAAATAAGACAATAATAAGACAAGGAATGGAGGAAGCCTACTTAGGCAACTTAATTGTGATTGCAAAAACGCTTGCAATCTCTTCTGGTTCTGCACGTAAGATCAATACTCTTAGGTAATTTTAAGGCTGATCGGTTTGGATGGATTATTGCTTGGCAGGAAGGCTTTTTTGCATTGATCCTCTCATCATGTCAATCGCCTACAGTGACAACCAAAATCTTCAAATTCCATACATCAGCATGAATTGTATACATTTAGACAGCAATAGACCCATGTGGTGCTATTTGTTATTAAAATGGTTTTGGTGTTCGGATGTGGTTCAGTCTTGATGCATGTTGTGGTTTCTGCTTGGTTAGCCTTACCTTCTGCTGTTAAAAAAAAGAAAAGAAAAAAGTGCCTATTTTGCATATTTTGCCTTGTATGCTGTGGCTATCATATTGAAATTTGGGAAAGCAATTGATAAAATGTGTTTGGTACCAAATTTGCTGTTGCAACAGTACTGTTTTTATATTTATAATCCATTCAGCAAAGCAGATTATGTATATAGCACCCTTGAAAAGCTTGCCACATTTTCCATGGTCCCAGACTGTAGCTTTTCAACTAGTTGAAGAATCTCAAAACGTTATCATCCCAGCATTGAGATTAACTCCAATAATGACAAGCCTTGTTTTTCAGTGATGTCCTGCCACGTTATTAACACTTAAGGATCTTACTCTGGATCTGTGTAGCAATTAGCATACAATTATCTGTGTCCTTTCCACACATTATGCACACTATGCAGAATCTGGAATCACTGCTAATAATTCATCCACATCTTCAGGTAGCAGAATATCAAACAAGAGTCATTGGCAAGAACAAAACAGGATTGGCAGAGAAGATTTGTTAGTTTAGTTTTTGTTTTTTGTTGTTGTTTGTGAGCGTATCCCACATAACTCAGGTTTGCTAATCATCCCATGAACACATGCTCCTTCCAACTCTGGCACCACTCAAAGTGGAAATAAACAGGCTGTCATGTATAACAAAGAAACATTGTTAAAAGACATACAGTAATACATACAAACATGTATTTCCATCCATTTTGTGTTGTAATAACTTGCAATGCAATGACGTTACAGTATTCTCATAAAATATATAGATATGAAATGATCTTTTACATTTGTAGTGCTATTATAATTGACAAATATAGAGGCAGTGCTGCAGTGGCGACAAAGTCGCACAATTGATAATATAAGTAAGTGCTTGACTAAAATTATACATAAACTTAAAAAAAAGGACTGTTACAGGACAGATCAGATTTTTACAACCTGCGGCAGTTGTGATACCTACAATTTCTTTGAACCGCAGTAGATCAAAAGCATGTGAGAAGTGATGAGTGGACTTTCCACATGCATATTTTATACCTGTGTCCAGGTGTACAATTTCAGTACTTACAAGAAGTGAACAGATTTGATGAATTGATATGTTGAATAGAGGATAACATGATGGTATAATGCTGTAAGATTTCAAGTCCAACGCTTACTTAGCTTTGTTTTTCTTGTCAACATTTCTGATCACAATTTTTTTTTCATAGTGTACATATGATTTTACATAACCACAATGTAAGCATTAGTATTGGTAAATCAAAAGGTAAAAAACAGATTAAAATTGAGCATAATAAGGGAAGTTTACTGTTACAGGAAGTCATGGCTGCTTATTGGCATGGAATTTCATGATAACACCGATCAATACCAGCCAGCCAGGAGGCTTTTGTCCTAGAGGTTTGACACTTTTGAATTAGTACCTTGGAGTGGGTCTGAGCACGTGGTGAAAGGATTCAATTCCACTGTGGGCAATAACATGTTAACAAGACCATAGGCATCACCAGCTAATAACAAATGCAGAACCCTATGAAACACTTTGAATTTCCTGCTAAGGGTGACATTTCATCAACAAAATCTATGATAAATGTTTCAGCAATTAGTTCCCATATGATGTTAGAATTAAAAAAGCCCTTCAATCTCCTCCCGTTCCTTTGAGATCTCTCGCTGGGAATGATATAAGGCTTGAAGGAACAAGTTGTGAGATAAAAGGCCACATCACAATGATGATCTCTATCGATTTGCAACCTTGGGCACACAGGGGAGGTCCAGCATTTGTCACGTCGAGCTGAACCCAATAGCTGATCCATGCCGCACTCTGATGAATTGGTCCTGTTTGCCAAGTTTGTTTAATTGATGACTTGCTCTTCTTCAGGTAGACCACTACTATCTTCCATGCATTTATTGATTTACCAAAACACCCCCACTTTCCTTGGGTAACCTTTCTTTCATTTTATGGACCCAAGATAAACTCATCCCTGCTTCTCGGCCTCAGTAAGCATTCCAACAATGTGTCCCTCATTACACCTCATACTGAATAATTAAATACTGCAAAACAGTCAGTCCCCATAACTCAAATGTAACATAGAAAAGTTTCCTTCCTTTCACAAATTTACAGAAATGTGGTCAGTTTGACTGTTTCATAATTTCAAATGGTTACATTACATTTTTGCCGCTCGGTGGGGTGGTGGTTAGCATGTACACCTCACATTTCAGGGACCTGGGTTCAAATCCACCTCAATCTGGCCTAACTGTGTGGAGTTTGCATGTTCTTCCCGAGCCTGCATGGGTTCTCTCCAGGCACGCTGGTTTCCGCACACATTCCAAAAACATGCATGGCAGAAGAATTGGACACACTAAATTTTCCATTGGTGTGATTGGGTGTGTGAATGGTTGTTTGTCTCTGTGTGCCCTGCTATTTGCTGGCAACCAGTTCACACCTCTAAAGTAGCACACAAATCAAGACTAGTACAGTGGGCCCCCGGTTTATGAAATTAATCCGTTCCGCGGTTGGGATCGTAACCCGAATCGGCTGTTTGAAGGGCAATCCAAACCTATGTTAATTAGCTAATGCATGTAAAACCCCAGGTAAAAACTGCATTATTGTGTATACATATCATAAATTAGTATCAAAATAGTATAGAGAGCTACTTGCGTATAATATATATGCATACTATTAAATAACATCATGAATAAAAAATATATAAAGTGTTTATTTACGTTTGAGAGACACTTATTATGGCCATATTCCCTAGTTTAGGCTAGGCTAGCTTAGCCTTCTTCGTATTTCTTGATTATCTCCAGCTTCGTTTCCATATAAATTATCTTCTTACTTCTCTGTTTAACGTCACTAGCAATCTTGGAACCCATGGCTAACCAATTAAAGTTTGAATGAAGCACTAAAATGTACTACAAATACAGTTTTGTAAGCACTCACAGGAAAACAAAGCCCGCATCTTAGTGTTTCCGTGACGCCGGCAAATAGTAGACCAGCATCTTAGGGAGTCGTGACGCCGACCAATAGCAGACCGGCATCTTAGTGACGTAATTGGTGACGCATGTATGTACGAGCACGGAGTGACTCGTAGACCGTCATGTTTGAGGTAAGGCAAAAAAAATGGCGTAAAGAGGGTACAGAAAAACGGCCTACGATGAAAAAAAACATAAGGCAGGGACGTCGTAAACTGGGGGTCCACTGTATATATCTTGCAAGAATCAACACAGCCTCTGAGACCTCTGCAAAAGCATTCTAAACATAACTATACATTGGTTGCTTTATTGAAGAGTAATGAATACCATCACAATTGAATATAAAATAACATGAAATTAACACAATATGTATATTTTTCATTCATAACCCAAATAATTGCACAGACCCCCTGCAGTCAGGCCACAGACCTGGGGGTCCGCGTACCCCACTTTGTGAACAACTGTTCTAAAGTGATACAGTGTGGGAAGAGATTCTAGAACATGGCAAGCAAACACCTAGCATGATAGGACAAACTGCATGGTAGGAGAAAGTGCCTCTGGTTTTCTGAAGTGGATTTGATTTGATTAAAACCAACCAGCTGGAAACCAAGCTTTGGCAACTTTAACTCTTCTTGGGAGTCCTTTGCAAAATATCTGTGGGAATAAAAATCAGGGAGGGTCCAATTCGATCCACAGTATCGGTGTCGACCTGATCCAGGCCAGAAATGACTAGATCGATATCAATTTTTAGAAGCAGTCCAATCCTGTCCTCAACTTGACTTTATGTGATATGCTAGTAAGCTTCGTCATACCAAAACTAGTAGGCCACAACTGGAGGAAAGTAGTCTATAAGCTGCGGGCAAATACAAGTTGTGCCTTTATGGTTACATTATGGGACCTGAGGTATGTAAATGATGCAGCCAGCTTCCTATAGCTGCCGTGACCAGGCAACAAAAGTTGGATGGAGGTGTGCTCACTTTTCCACTTGAAGCAACTTGCACCCATGTAAGTTGCGCAGCAAACAAAAGCAAGCGATGTTTCTTGTTTTTGTTAAGTACTGTATTTGTATCCTTGCAGCCTTGGAGCATCCATACATTGTATAAATTCTGTGCCAGTGCACCAATGCTAACTTGTTTTCACCTACATACATGAAGAATACACTTTTGTTGTTTGTGTGTGGTTTTTTTTCTTTTCAATTTCATTTTTATGAGCAAGGTTTTGCAAAAAAGAAAGAAAGCGAGTATAATACACATTTGGCAGTTGATACAAGGAGCGTTGTGCTCAATGCCTTTACACGATATTCACACACTAAGACAGCTATAATAGCCTTTCAAAATAGTAATTAAATCTACTAAACAACATTTAGTGGTCAACACATTGTAGAAGGTATGCGAAAAACTTCACATCTTATTTTGATGCATAAATTCAACTGTGCCATAGTTTATTGCTCTGGACATAGATATGAAAAAAGTGGAATGAATTCATCCCTAAACAAAAAGTGCATTTGTGCTACCAGATCAGTGAGGTTGAAAAGTGAAAATCTTATCCCAAGAGTGTTCGACTGGGGCTCCCCATGTTGCATGCTTCTTATTAAACTTATAAATTGAGATGTTGGTCAAGAAATCTTACATTTATTTTACCAGGTTCTGAATGTTTAAATAATTGTCTACATATTGGAAAGAATGTTACTTTTTGAGAACTATAGTTACTGCACATGCTCACTACTGTAACTATACATCAGAGTGACGGACGCCTTAGTTCTGCATGTAGATCACTCTTCAACACACAGCTTATTTATTCAAAATCAACTGAAAATACTTTTAGTTATTATGGTCCAACACTGGTAGTCCTTCCTTGAAATCTCATCTTAAAACATATGTTTTCTCCCCAGTTTAGCTTTGCTGTTTCTTAGTTTTGTCTATTTTTTTAACGCCATTCCCATCTTGCTTTTTTTTTTTTTTTTTTAAATTTTGAAGCACATTTTAACGCTTGCCATATGAAATGTGCTATACAAATAAAATTCACATTGACATTTTTATCTTTGGGACTGGTCGGTTTTAGAGGACAAACTATTAGGTACTAGTATGTTTTTTAGTATTCTACCAATAGTCACAAGGCAAAGTGTGATAAAGCACATTGCAATCTATATTAATTTTATGAGGAGCTACGTTCATTGTGTTTAGACGAGTAGGCTTTAGTTTGAGGTGGAGTTTGACAGCACGATCAACATGAGGCTGAATTTGTAGCATCCTCATCATAGACTTTCGAATTAAAACCAGTATAAAGAATAGCTCCTGAAGCGCTTCAGCAAGCTATTGACTAGAGCTGAGGCATGAGGTACAACACGGGAGAAGCAGCACCAACATGAAGGGAAATTCTGCAAAAAGACACACTTTTGGATTTAAAGCACCTATCTCAGATCCCACAGCCTTGAGAATGGGATTGGATTACTGTCGGGTAGATTTACTCCTGTGGCTCTTTGCCACTACATCATCATAGGGCCCCCTGCCTCTGGATCAATGGGGATATTTACTGCACCTGTTTCAGAGAGACTTTCTCAGTCGGCAGGGCATTAAACAAACAGCCTGGACAGCTGAAAGCCCTGTCTCAGCCCGAGCGGGTCTGCTCCTTCTTTGCCATGCCCAAATGCAACATAGATTCACTAAAAACGCCGCTCTCTCCCTCATTTGCACACACGTGCGATAAATGACATGCAATCGGTAATGAAATGCTGACATAAAACAATTTCTAAGTTTGCACCCACTTAGTCATTTGCCCATTCACACCAATTTATAAAATTGAATTCGATGAAACACGAATGAATCCAAACTTTTTTTTTTTTTGTGAGAGTAGGAATTCTGAAGAGACACTGTTTTTTAATCTAAACCCATGAGAAAGGAGATCTCATTACTAAAATTGTTCTTGGCCTCAAGAGCACTCCTATATGAAGAATCCCTGCACATTTCCAATTCATTAAATTATATAATAAATGTATGAATTGGCATTTAGATTGTGAGACAAAAGTCTGTACATAAACATATACTGACTGTCTCCATTCACTAAATGCAAGCACATGAGTTAGGAATGGATGGAATGTGTTTGGTTTCCTCTCAAATATGAGCTCAATAATGCCTGAATGGAGAAAAGCAGGCCCTTATGAAATTTTTTCATTACATGACAATCCCGCTGACAGTGTGCCGTTAGCTGACAGGGCAGTGCCAAACAAAAGGGCCTCTAAAAGGCAACATCTTACCATTTCTGCTTTGGGAGCACACACTCATGGAGAGTGGGAAAATTAATGCTCAAGAATGGTTTTGAAAGGATATGTGGCTCAGAAAATGGATGGATGGATATTCATAGTAATAAAAAAAATAATAATTAAAAAGACTCTTTGAAACGGTAAGTCAGGTGAAAAAAAGGGATCAGAATAGTATAGCTGTCTCACAGAGTGGCCATTTTGCCACTTGCTGCTGACGTACACTTGGTAAGTAATAAGGTAACGACCGTCACAACTTGCCTGTTTTCTGGGTTTGGTTATGTGACCATTCACGGACTCAATCACACCTATGTAAGCAAGTGTTATAAAAGGCAAAATTGCCAACCCCTGTTATGGAGAAGAACAGTTTTGATTTCGTTTTGTATAATTTTCATGTGCCATCAAAATGCAATATAAAATGTAATGTTGTATAATTTTCTTGTTATTGTAAAGCATTTTTTTTAATTGACATAACCTTCAATAGCTGTCAATAGACAAAATATGCACGCAATGGGAAATACAGATATGATGGAGATAGCATATGGAGAAATGTTTTTTGTTTTGCTACTTCTACATCGTATTTTTGTAAGTCACCTTATGCCATGATGAGAGAGGTGAGAGAAAATTATTTGATTAGTTGATGTGTAAAGTTGATGTGTGAAGCTGGAAGCTAATTTGAGTAAAAGATGGAATGATGACTACATTTATACAACTTAAGAAAAGATCAGATAGATTAATGTCTGTCATAAGACATGAATACTCTCACATTGTTTATGAACATTTATTTGGCAAAAGGTACTATAGTACGAATCTATATATTTGTGATGCAAAGAAAAGTGTAGTTTAAAGTGTTTTCTTTTTTCCTCAAAACAGGTTGGATTTCATTTAAAATCAATGAAAATCAAACATGATCTTATTTTTTATTGTGTGGAATTCAGTATCATGGCAATGCAGAGACTGCCAATCAAGTCGACCTGAGATCATTTTCCATATGAATGTTGACTTTCATCTTGCATGTCAAACGGCTTCATGCTCTCCACAGCGGACCAATTCATCAGTTAAATGTCTTTTACTGAGTTTGTGTTAGAGAACATGGCTAAATATGTGAAAGTGTCAGTGAGTTTGTATGAGCTAGCACATGCGCGCCATATGTCAAATGTAATATACGGCTGGGAGGAAGCCATCGTCCTTCTACCACACACATGCACGCACACGCACACATACACACATGCAAATTCACAATAACTGGGGTAATCTCTGTGTTTATTCTTTCTGACATGAGTGTATCAGCTCAGGAAACGATCCCCATGTAAATGTGTGTACTACACTGCATTTTTTTTAACCCTTATAAGTGTTTAATCATCATATTTTTTGGTACGCGATTTTACCATTACTATTCTCATGTGTTATATGTTTTTTTGTTCATGTGCAAAAATATTATGTTTTTGGTATGAAATGTAGACACTAATAGACTTCTGTATATCTAGTCAGAAACATTACATACACAAGGATTTTTTTTTCTTACCTTAAAGTAGTCCCCAAAAATAAATGAATAAACCATGGCAAATACAAAGAACACAGCGAAATTTTGAAAGAAACTGAAAATGGGTTATAATTGGACTAAATCCAGTTTTACCAGGCATTATGATGCAGAGGAGGAACATCAGTCAAAACACAACTTTGTGGTCATTATTTTATTTACGAAGATTTTGATTGACTTATGGGTGTGCACGCCAAAGAGTAGCACTGATGCAATAACCAACTGCAAATTGTAGGAGTGGTAGGGCAAAAACAATGAAAACAGCACGGACTGCTCAGTCAAAATGTTAACAGTATCACAGACAAAACGTCTTATTTTTAAAAAGTGCATTCACAAACATGACAAATACTCAACTCGTGATGTCTATTTTTATGTGATATAAAATATGCATACCTGTTTTAGATTTGTTTGTATTTCTATACATAGATATTTCTTCAAAAGGATCACTTCCTATTCTTCCTTTATTTTTTTCTTACAAAGGTAAAAGCAGGGTTGTGGTCATAGCAGCTTTGGACTTCTCCAGCCTCACGTAATGTATTCTCCATGTGCTGAGTTTTATCAGATATCCAAATAAAAACCTTAGCATATTCTCTGTCGTTCAATTTAAATGGCTGACTTTTTTATTGAACAAGACCGTTACCTGTAAATTGGAAAATAAAAACAATGAAATCAATAAAATGTGTGGGCTGTTAAATATATTTTGTATACCCGCTTTTTTTTTTTTTGTCAATATAAATACTAAAGACACAGGACAATATTATAAGACAATGCTTGGAGACTAACTGTAAAGATTAAAATAGTTCAAACATTTTTTTTCAAGTTTTCTAGTTCAGGAGAAACAAAATATCAGGCGAGCACAAAAACACTACTGCAGACTATCCATGGCCCTTTCTTAATCTAAAAGAGCACTCAACAAGGTTTACCGAAAGCCTATGAACATTCATTCTTTTCTGTTTTAGTCCTGCCCGAGATGTCTGCCCATTGTAAATAAGGCAAAATCCCAGTTTTCAAAGGAAATCATAAAATCAGTCAAACATACAGGTAAAACTGTAAGTATCATGCAAATCTTGCAAGACAACATTCTGTATTCCCAAACAAGAAACAAAGCATCTTTCATAATATCAAGTGAACAGGGAACGGGTGGAAGCAAAAACCCCTAATCAACACTATTATACAATATTCCAAAAAGCAAAAAATATTTCATCTGTACATAATATAGTGACTGGAGTTTTAGACTGGATAAGCAGTTTGTTTCCATGCTAAGACTTTTAGTCTTTGCTTCAAGACTGTCTGTTGTCTTTCTTTAATTGATCCCAATCTCTTTGTTTTCCTCCATATACCTGGAGAAGGGTCGGCTAGCCCCAACCTCGAGTGTCGCTTTCTCGATCCCGGTCATAGGAGGGCTGCTCCCTGTGTGCAGACGGTCCATTGCACTAGGCATGGCTCGCAGTGAAGTTATTCCTGTACCACCGAGGCTGACGGGTAGCTGGGTGATACCTCCGTTTTGGATGACAGAGATCTCATTGTTCTTCATGGCCAAGCCATTGGTGATCGCCGCTGCGTACTGGTTCCAAAAACCCGGGTCAACATTCATGGCGCGAGCTGCCAGGTCCTTTTGGAACATTTCGCTGAACTTCATTGCATCCCCACCGAGGAGGGCCATGGGATTTTCCACCGAAAGTCGCCGCCCTCTGCGTGCTGGTGCATTGTTCCACATGTGTGTTCCCATGTGGACCTAAAATAAGCAAAAATGTGACCAAAGTACAAATAATTATGATGATCATAAGGGACAGGAAACCTTTTACACATACTCATGGGAAACATTTTGCTTTACTAAATACTTTTCTACGTGGAGTTAGAGCAAAATATGGAGGATTGGCAACATTTCCCTTGTCTGCTCTTTGTGACGACATCACATCCTGAAACTACGACACCCGCTGTAGTTGTCACGTACCTTTAGATTGCCTTTAGTGGTGAAGGCCCGTCCGCAGATGGAGCAGGCAAAAGGTTTTTCTCCAGTGTGTGTGCGCTCGTGGATTTGCAGAGCACTGGCAGAAGAGAAGTTCTTCCCGCAAGAGTGGCAGTTGTGCTGCTTTGGTGTACGTCGTGGGGGTGGGGGAGCCAACATGGGATTGGTGCTGGGGCTCAAGTTGGTCTGAGGAGCTGCAGCAGCGGGCACCTGTATGCCTACAGGCAGATGCGAATTGTCGCTCAAAGACATTGACTTGCTGTGTCCATTCATTTCCATTTTGATCATATTTGTTCCAGTGCTGCCAATGTTGGGAGTGTTTAGACCTAAAAAAAAAAAAAAGTCAAAATAATATAATAAGTTGACTTTTAAGACGATACTAATATATAATCAAATAATACTACAGATTATTAAATCAGCACAGATATTTTTAAAGCTTTCATTTTTAGATTTTGCTCACACACACCTCGATCTCTATTTAAAAACAGCATGCTGAAGTGACTCTCCTCCTTGATAAAGTGTCTGCTCGGTTGAATGGCAGTCAGGTCCAAGGCCCCATTGCCTTCTGTTGCAGGAAGTGGAGATGGGGTTTCAGATTTTTCAGACTTCACCGTTGCCAACCCGGCTGCATTATTCTCCTGGCTCTCGTCTACTGCCATGGCACTGTTATGATTGTTCAGAGTAGCTGGAGACTTGGATTGCTGGTTTTCACAGTGACTGTGAGCTGGGGATAAATGCTGTAAAGAGCCAGAGGATTCGGACAGAGCAGGGCTCCCCAAGCTTTGAGATTCTGCATCCCCAGCGACCGAAAGGGAATCAGTAGGAAAACCTTCGTTCTCACTTCCGTAGTTGCAGAAATTTTGACTAGGCTTTTGAATAAATGAATTCGTCATTTTTGCAGTGGAGTCAATCATCTTCATCTGGTTCTCCATAGCAGCAATGCTCGATATTATGGACGTAGGTGGAGAGCTTCCAGGTGAATAAGGTTTTAATGGGTCCATCTCACCATCTTTTAAATCAACCTCATCATCTATAGCCTGCTCCATTTCATCCAGAAGATCATCATCATAATTGCTCATTGCATCAATGCTCTTTTCATCAAATGACAGATCTGTGTCCATTTCTTGAAGATTGTCAGTCACTGGAGTGTTTGGAATCTGGCCGCCCATGTGCATACGGATATGCTGTTGCAAAACAACAGCGTTGGTGAACTTTTTCTGACATATAGGACATGAGTGCTGGACTCGGAGTGGCGGTTTGGACCGATGTACACCAAAATGTGTTTTGAGATTACCCTTGGTGGTGAAAGCCCGCCCACATATCTTGCATTTAAAAGGTCGCTCGCCAGTGTGGATGCGATAGTGCATCTTGAGAGCGCTCTGACAGCTCAAAACACGGTGGCAAATAACACACTGGTTCGGGTCAGTCATTTTCTTGTCAATGTTTTCGACGAGCTGTTGCAACTTTGATGTTTCTGAAGTTTGCATAGAGTCTAGGAGGCCTCCAAAGGGAAATTTTGCCTTAAATTGATCGGAGAGCATGGGGAGCACAGGGTGGGACACTTGATTTGAAGAGGAGTTTGGACTATTGATGGGCTCAGTGACCTGGGAGCTAGTTGAAATTGTTGTGGAAGTGACAGCGGTGGAGAGAACCACCTGAGACACTGTTGTTGTGGTAGTGGTGTTGTCACCTGGCCGACTAGGACAGGTTGGGGGCAGGAGAATACCTTCAGGCTTAAGTACAGGAGGTACATCGCTCCCTGAAGTGGGCTTTGGGGATGTTGAAGTATTGGTAATTCCAGAGTCAGTAACAATATTAGGAGACAAAGATGCACATTCACTTGATGGGGGTGATGGTCTTTGAGGTGACCTATTTACAGGAGTGAGGCTCGCAGAATCACCAAATCCCCCCATCATACTTGGTAAGGTGGGAGGTAGTTGAAGCCCAACCGACGTGGGAACAGTAGGGAGGACAGGTTTACTGTCAAGCCATGTGGTTACAGGCTTTTCTGGGGGCAAAGACATACCATAGGGAATGCCTGAGCTTGTAGGAACATTGTCAAGGTACTCTGGGACTGGATAGGGGTTCATTTGAATGTGAGGGTATTTTTCTTTGTGCCTTTGGAAGTGGACTTTCAGATTGCCCTTGGTTGAGAATCGGTTACCACATATGTTGCATTTATAGGGTCTCTCTCCAGTGTGGGAACGCAGGTGGATTTGTAGTGCACTGTCACTGCCAAATACCTTGGCACAGAACCTACACTTGTGCTTGAAAAAAGGGTCTTCAGAGCTTGGCTTGGTGTCAAAAACAGACACATTTGGGGGCTTCCCCTTTCGATGTTTCATTAGCGCAGACAGGGGATCGAGTGCATTGGCTGTTGCAGCTATGCTAGCCAACGGGTTTGGGAATATAACGCTGCTCGAGGAGCTATGAGGTATCAGCGGTAGATTGGAAGCTGAGCTCAGAAGGCTGTTATGACTAAGCAAGGGCGGAGTGTTGGAGTTCCTGGGATGGGTAGAACTGCTACTGATTCCACTGCTTCCTGTCACACTACTGCTCATGCTTATATTGGTGACTGATGATGAGCAGGAGGGTAGAAGAGCTGACAATCCAGAGGCACTGGGCGGGGAAAATACTGAACTACTCGATGGGGTATTGGGCAGTGAAGAATTAGACGGCTGACTTCTACTTGATGTTTGGGAGTGAGGCCCTTCTATTGCAGAGGTCAGAGGTGAAGAACCTTGGCTGTTGAGAGAGGCTGGCAATCTTACAGGCAGCTGATGGACAGGAGGAGTGATAAAGTTGTGGAGTTGAAGCTGACTTGCAACTGAGGGGGCACAAGGAGCAACTGGCCCGGGGGTTCCAGCCACTGTGTTGTGGTGATTAAGTGCAGGCTGTGATGCAGACTGTCTGTTCATCAGAGCCACTTGACTTCGTATTTGCTCTATCAACTGCAACTGGTGTATCTGCTGCTGCTGAAGAGCCATCAGCTGGTCCAAGATCATCGGGATAGCCATGGTGGAAACTCCGCTGCCGGCCGCCGCCCTAATGCTCTGAGAAAACTGGGCAACTGCGACCCGGGTGCCATGTAGAGTTTCTAAGGTAACGTTAGTGCTTGGCATGGTATAGCTTGCAACACTTGGCAGACTCACATCATCCAGCTGAGGTAGGGAGCCATCTGCTTCAGGTGTTGCCACATCTCTTTCTTCAAGATCCATGTTTTTTTCTGAGGTGAGTTCCACCTCCATCTCCTCATCCTCTTTTTCCATGATTCTGACCCCATTTGACGTAGATATCTCTGGGACATCCTCACCCTCACTAGCAGGCGTGCGGTTACCGTCCCTGGCATCATCACTGTCAGCTTGCTCACTAGGGCAACTGGGCACAGGCGAGGGTTCTGAGTACTCTTGGGATGGAATAGGTGTTTCTTCATTGTCATTTACAATTAGCACTAGCGGGTTCTTGGTGCAGCTCGTTAAATGTTCACAGAAATCTGCCCACTTGAAGAACTCAGCGCAACACTTTTCACACACGTGAGTTTCTTCACTACCACTGCGGCTTTCATTCCCGCTGTCAGCATCATCCAGCACATCACCCTGAGCTGAAAGGAGGAGGTGAGGGGTTTTTAAGGGGATAAAGAAGGATGGAGAAGGGGAAAAAAGGAGAATTCATGAATAACAAAATAAAAAAAGCACGTATATTTTGCAATGCAGTGCTGAGATTTAACGTTAGATTTCTCTCTCTCTCTCTCTCTCTCTCTCTCTCTCGCTCTGTCTCTTTCTCTCTCTTAACATAAAAAAATCAATACATACATGTATATATTTTTACTCCCTTCAAATTGTCCCAGTTCACCAATTGTCAAGGCCCAGGTTTGTGCATTCACACCCTGTCTCTAGAGCCAGCTAATAATTTTCTTTGTGCAATCCATCAAATTATGAGGGCCTATCAATTGTGGATACTGCCGCTTAATGAAATTCCATAGAGCCCATCGATTTCCAATATTTCATACAATTCAAAGGTGCCTCGTCTGTTGGGTACAAATCAGGACTTTGATGGTCCTATTAGGATTCCCCTCTGATATCAGGCTGCTGAATTTCCAGCTGAATTTCAAATGCTGAGGCCTGTTCATCGTGTATTGCAGAGCTATAGATTGGCCAAAGAACTACAAAATACAAAGTACTTAAGCCTTAAAACAATTGAACAAAGTGACCCTCAAAATAATTGCCAAAAAAGAAAAACAGATTTGCTTTGATGCAAGGCATTTGCTGTATTTTAACCACTCTCTCGCGGTCCCTCCCTCTCCCATGCTCTCGGAATCAGACTCAACAAATTACATGCTAGTGTGAAGGCAGCAAAGTCTCTGATTAGTTACACATGTTTAATCACAGATACAGCGAGCCACTTCCTCCTCCTCCTCTTGCGATCAGCCGAGTCCAATAGGCCAATTCATGCTTTGAACACTGACCCATTTAACACCTGTACGAAACCATTGACTTCTGTGTTATAATACGGTATACTCATCATTAATATCAGTTTAATTTGGGTGTAAATTCATTGTCAGTGTAATGTACCTGTATGCATTTTTCATTAACAGCATTTCTGTGCTCAGTGCCAGCATTTTGTACAATCTTCATGTCTCTGTTTTACAGAATGACCTTCGCATTGGACAGACATTTGGACCGTATATACATAAAAAAAAAACACCATAAAACTAATTTCTTTGCTTTCAGCAGTGTGTAATACATAGTCCTTATCATTTGTTACCGTCCTATTTAACTTTTGTTTTTTTTTTTATTTTATTCTGTGTCATATTTATCATATTATTAGTTTTTTAATAGTGTTTTGCCCAATTCTCCATATTTGCTATATGAATAAAATGTACCAGTATACTCTATATTCATACACACTCATCATTACAACAAATTAAAATGTCACATCTTTAGTCCGAAATGATGAGATTTCTATGTTACTGTATTTGCATACTATAGCCTAAACATGGTCGTTTTAAAAGTTATATTGGGTTGAAATATTGTAAAGCAGACATGGGACGTTAAGGATTTATCACACTCACACCTCTTGCATTGTATGCTCTGATGGAGTATATATACTTCATTCTTATCATTTAAATTGCACAATATCAGGTGCTGCATTTATAATCTCGCTTGAAAAAAAGTAATTAAAATATATCTTTATTCTATACTAGATTACTTTGTAGATATATAGACATATAAATTGAATTTCAAAACACACACATTTAATATTAAATAAACGAGTACTTATTTAAGTTGCACTTCATATTTCCTTCCCTTGCAGCAAAGTT